>NC_063441.1:733852-1009352 GCF_020379485.1 Brassica napus | reverse complement strand
TAAAAAAATGCGGATCCATGTAATCCCGCATGACCCGTTACGGCTCATTCCGCAAAAAGCCAGTCCTGCAAAGACACATTCCCGCGAGATCCGCAAATTTATGGACCTAAAAACCTCGTCCCAATATCATCCCACGACAGTCCTTTACGGGTCAGGTCTGCGGTCCAAGTCCATGATTACCATCTCTAAATTTAATTGTAAATTTTTAATTCAAACTGAATTTCATTTTGTGAACAAAAAAACAAACAAACTGAAAAGTGTTAGATTAAGTACGTCTTAAAAGTTTGCCAGCGATATAACTTAACAAGTTACAACTTTGAGTTGTTTGTTTTCACATTTTTCTTTATTATTTACAAGTTCTTAGAAGCATGTCTATGATTAAGTACACATAAACGTTTGTCAACTATATTTTTAACTTGCAAGTTACAACTATAGTTTGTTTGTTTTCACTTTTTTTCTTTTTAACTTACAAGTTTAGAACTTAATGTTACAGAGTCAACTAGATATCATTCTATCTGGCATGAGTTTAAAATGTATTCCGATTAATGTTAGAGATAGCTAGATCACTTCTGAACTACTGTATAGATTGCACATGCCGAAACACAAACCCATTTTGGCCAAATAGTAACAATTTGGTTTTCAGTAAGAATCGAACCTACAATGACAATTTTACGTTGTGCCTCCCTTACAATTAGGTTATCAATACTTGGTTTACAAGATCAAAATTGATACCATTTATCTAGTTATTTCTGATTTATCCAGTCTTGTGATACTCCATATAATTTGGATGCCAACAAAAAAAACAAAGTGTTGTATATTTTTTATCCATATCTGTGAGGGATCATATAATAATTTGGGTGTAATAAGGTGCATATAATGATTTGGGTGTAATAAGGTGCCTATACAACAAAAACAAAGTTTTTCCAAAGTCAAAAGGTTACAATATAAATCAAACGAACATACATAAAACAATTCCTTGTAGGACGAATAAAATAGTGATGTTTGATGATTTCCATGAAACTACACTTCCTTGGAGAATCAAAAAAGATTGATAGTACTATAGATACAAATCCCAATGTCAATAAATGAACCAAAAATCAGACCATGTTCATCTGTTTCTTCTTTCCTTCACATCCAATTTACCTTTTCTCCCAAGATTTTCTCTTCTTCCTTCACTCTATTTATACTCCTTCATTCCTTTTACACTTCTTCACAACTCTCCCTCTTCTTTCACCCACAAAAGGGTTTTTTCTTTTCTTTTGTTCCTCATATTCTACACCAAAAGTTTCAATACATTCTCTTTCATAAATAGCTAAAAACAACTTGTTGATTGTAGTAATGGCCGAGTTAAAAAGTAAGTTAAATAAAGGTCACGCCTTCACAAGCAAATGTGCATCCTTGGTGAAGGAACAACGTGCTCGTCTCTATATTCTTCGTCGTTGTGCTACTATGCTTTGCTGCTGGTACATCCATGGCGATGAGTAATGAGATAACTCTCATCCCTTAATATATATACATATATTTATAGATATCTCCTTTAGTTGTTTGGCAACTCCTACAAGAAACTTGATGTCTCTCTTCCTGATCTATTCTGATGCAACAAACCCTTTTACATTCCTGTTGTTTTTTAACCTAAAGGATCAACCTCTTTAGGTTTTTTTGGTTTGCTTCATTGGTTAAATCTTCGTCAAAGAGAGAGAGAGAGAGAGAGATAGCAAGATTTATCTGCCAAACAAGCCGTCTGAAACAGAGCTCCAAAGATGCTGATTCTGTAAGAATTTGAAAGATACTTGGAAGGGTTTTGTCTGTTTTGGTTTCATAGTGACATTGCTTCTGTAATATTTTCAGTTTCATTTCTTTCTTTGTTGCATCATGTCCTAGTAAAGAACAATAAGAGTCTATGGTAAATGTTAGAACCATATCGAATAAAATACTTCTTCTTTTGCATCTCAACATCCTAATAATAATACAGCAAGAGTTTTCACTTTTCACCATCTAGAGATCTATAGATCATAGTTTGTCAATGATCACTACTTCTCGACCCAATCTTTAAAAAGCAACATCATGTAAATAGGAACATTGAACGCCGCAATGACAATGCTCATCATGATTGTACGTATCACTCTCTGGATCACAAGCTTCGTTCTTGACTTCGATGCTGATCTCATCAGAGGATCAGACACTCTAACACCAACATTTGAGTCCATCACATTTTCGATATCGTTCTTTCTAGCTGCAGATCTCATCACAGCATTGCCCCTACAAAGATTAATAGAATATCAAAACTTGTGCCCATAGAGAGTAACCAATGGATGTGTTGAGGTCTCACTCACCTTTCTACATGAGATTTATCACTTTGACGCTTCACTGGAGCTTGAAGAACTTTCTTAACGAGATGCATAGACCCTTCTGCGTCCCACACCATTTCATACTCACAGTTCTCATCTTCATTCTTCTCTTTCGTGACATCGCTTAAGAAGCTTAACTTCACTACATTTGAGATAGTGTCTGCAGCGTTGTTCAAGAAGCTTACTCCATGGTTTGGCCATAGAAGGAGAGCGAGAAGGGTAACGACAAACAGAGAAAGGTACCTGGTATAGTTCAAAAATCAGACACAGAGATCTCTCTATAAACTAAGCAAAGTCAAAAACTCTATGATTAGAAACATACCATATGTAGATGAATAGTTGTCTCGGAAGGAAGCATAGTTGAGTGTGCAACATATTATCTTGATCAGATGAGTTTTGATGGATGGCGTTGGGAACAGATAATAGCATGAATGACGGATATAAATTTCCTTGTTGCCAGCTTATAGTCCCTAAAGTATGCTGCAATATGATATACTCATCAATAATGGATATACAAATGTTTTGTGGTAGTCTCTGAGTTATTACCTCTGTTACAGATCCTGCTTCCGACTTGTGAGTTAGAGTACACTGGTCATGATCATGGCCAGACAGAACTAGCGTCTGCATAAAAGGCGTTGGAATTAGTGAGAGCCTAACAGAGATGGGGACTTTCACATGAATAAATTACAGAAGTAAGTTTTGCCTAACAGAGATGGGAGTTTCACATGAATAGATAACAGAAGTAAGTTTTTTTATCTTACCGGTTTGATTAACTCCAATAACTTCTTTGATGATTCTGCAGTGATATAGTTCTGATACCTGAGTACAAAAAAGGACATGGATTGGATTAGTTTCTCCTTTTGTTAAGATGGCTTTACTACAAGTTCTGTATATTATAAAATGGAAAAAAAAAAGACAGAAGTTTACATTACTTCTTGATCTTTAAAATGGCGCCATAGCCGCTGTAACATGAAAGAGAATACATTATTAGACCACAAAACAAAGTGTTCTAAAAATCAGTATAGGCAACTCGGGTCTAAACGAAACAATTTTTTTAAAACAATTCTTTTTAAAATTTGGTCTAGACATTCAAAAAATCGGTCAAGAATCGATTTCTTTAACATTGGTATTGAGTTTATTTACCTGATCGATGACAGAAGAAGCACGGTGAGGGCCGCATGGGGTTTGATCTGGCCGGTATAATGGGATGTGTGTCAATAAAACTCTAGGATGTGATTTTGTATCTAACAAAAAAAAAAAAAAATTGTGTAAAGCTTCACATATCAGAAGATAGTAAATGCAGAAGAGGATATAAGCTGAATAAACACACACACCAGAGGAGACATTTTGTACAAACTTCCAGACCTCTAATGCCAATTCCTTTTGAGGATTCCCTGCATAAATAATAATCTTTTCAGTTACACAAGGAAAAGAACTACAAGGATAAATAGAAAAAAAAAGGAAAGATTTTGTAATAAACCATCAATAGCTTGTGCATCAATGCTCACGAACTCAGTACTCCCAATCATAAATCTACGGTTTCTGCTCCCAAATGCTTTCTCATATCGACTAATCACCTGTTGGAATATTAAGTTATGTCGTTTTATAGGTTGCTAATCATATAGGAAAAGAGGTGATAAATGTCATACGTCTAGCTTATGGGACGCAACACGAGAGTAGCCAATATCATGGTTCCCTGAGATGTAGAACGTAGGGACGTCTCCAGCTTGTCCTTGTGAGTTCATCCCAAACACATGTTTAAACCGGCTTAAAGACTCATACCACCTGATTCAATAGCTGACTTTTCAGCATTTCAATGAACCATTTTTGCTCAGAGAGGAACAAGAACAAGGAGAGGAGCTTACTCTTCCTCAGGGAGAAATGGACCACCATCGAAATAATCACCTAGAAACAAAACAACGTCTGGTTTGAAAGGCAAGACAGACTGAAAGAACGATCTCCGCATGTTTACATCAGTGTAGAACTGTGCAACCTCCAAAGCAAGAGTCTTTGAAGACAAACGAAACGATGTCTTATCCATGAGCTGCAAACAACACACAATCACATAATAGGCTCTCCACTAACACAGATAACAGTATTGAAAAAGCATTTGAAGAGCTAAGTTACCTGTGGATCAGTGACAATAGCTACTTTAGTAAACTTCACATCACTCTCCACACCATCACTCTGCAAAAAAAAAAAAAAAAAAAAAAAAGGAAGAAGCTAACAGAGATGACCCATAACAGTAACTAGACAGCTTATTTGAGATGCTTACATAACAAAGATATTACAAACCCAAAAATAGTAATGCCGTCCGAGACAATCAATCTTTCAATTTCAAATCATTTCTTTACCATAAAAAATAATTATCCTACTTTCGGACAGAACAAGCAACTATAAGATCGAAGTGTCGTTGCATCTAACTCTCGTTCAGACCCAACATTGATTGGAATCAAAGTTGTAGACTTTACCAGTCGTTGATTGATTATAGCCATTTCTTGAATAATCTATGTTTCAATTTCAAACAATTTATTTACCATAAAAAAAAAATAGTACTTTCGGACAGAACAAGCAACTACAAGATCAAAGTGTCATTGCATCTATAAAGTCTCGTTAAGACCCAACAATGCGGATCATTTATTGAAAAAGATCAAAACTTTAGTGGAGATAGACCTTGAGAAGATGATGGTGAGGCCAAGAACAAGTGAAGAGAGAAGGAACCCAGAAGGCGAACATCTCGCCGTAGAGGATCGACGAAGCCCAGATGAGACATAAAGCCACCGTGAGCTTGTGGTGGTGTTTCATATCGTTCAGAGCATCTGAATCTCTTTCTCGGCTTGCTCGCCCGAGAAATATCTGATGATCGCTTGTTGACCCTAAAAGGCGGTAAAAACGCGACGCTTAGATGCGTTTTGAGTAGTAATGTAACTATGTAAGTAACGCTAAAAGCCGTAGTAGAATCCAAAACGTCACGTAGTTTTAAAAAAACGGCACGAATGTTTTAGTATTTCGACCGAGAGAAGGTTTGGGCCGAGTTTAATATTGGGCCTAGTCATATCGGAACTATAATGCTTCGTAAAAGGCTATTAAAGAAAGAGCTCCTTGAATCTCCGCTCTCATCGATTCAGTACAATGTAGGAAGCAACTTTTTGCATTAGTTAGAAGGAGAAAATAATACATGGTAAACAAAATAACTCATACATTCATCAAATCAGCTATTTAGATGTTGAAATACATTTTATAAATATCAGAATCATAGAAACCGAAAATTCCCATTAAACAATATTTTATAAAACTAATTGATTTGCAGGTTGGACTCATAAGAAAATAAAATAAAATCAGCAACCATGAAAACATCCAATAAAATCAGTGAAATCTCTGACTAACTAAAACAGCAAATTATACCAAATTCAAAGTATATCATGCCCGGACTTTTTGCTGTTTGTTTCTTAAGGCAGCTTAACTTCTTCTTTTTTGAAACTAAGACAGCTTAACTTTACTAAGAAATTTTTTCAAACCATCTAAAATAAGATTTATTACAACATAGGGTAACACATCTACTGTTTTATTATGTAGCGGATTAATTAACATCAGTTTGGCATCTTTCCAAATCGACATACCAATTAACATAGGTAAGGTCATCTTATATTATTTGGATAAGGGCCAACAGAATTATTATCGAAAGAGAAACACGCCGTATGTCTTGGCTGGAGTAAAAACGACAGCCCATCACTCGTAGTTAGTTTAATCATTAGTACAAGTACAAAAACTAATAATTAATTTATGATGGTCAAAAGATAATTTTTGTAGAAGAAAAAAAAACCACCGTCATATGAGGAGAAGTTGTCGTGGGGATTATGATGAATCAACCTAGTTTTGTTTTCCACGACATTTTCCTTGGCAAATGTTTTCCACACAACATTCCATATCATATTTTGAACATGGTTACATTTTAGTATAAGAGATTAATTTTTGTTTCTGTAATTTTAGGATGATATGTCATAAATAGGGAATAAAAATGGTAGGTGTAGGAAGTTGGTTGTGAAGACTCGAAGAAATCAGAACCGGTTTTGGTTCGATTAATGATTGTTAATTGTATTCCGGTTTAGGAGTCGGTTTAATATCATTGTAATACGCCGTCGTATCACGTCATCGTCTTGCTTCTTCGAAAGTTTGTTACAGAGTGGGGTCCACGGCTAGAGGCCGTTGACTGCGGTTGTTATCTAGCTTGTGTGACGAGTTGTAGAGTGTAGATCATTCTGGGAAACACGGGGAGAGAGAAAAGCGATAGAGAGGAGTTAGATTCTACGGGGGTGAGTGATTTCTCTTGGGGCTTTTCGGGTGAGAGTTACGGCGTTGATACGGCGGTGTTGAATACACTGAGCTTAGTGGATTCCGAGGTGATCCTCGGCCAGACGTAGAGTCGCGGTTTGCGCTCGAACTGGATAACATCTCGTTGTGTCTTTATCGTGCTTTCTAGTTATTGATTCTCTCGTATCGATTAGATTGATCTCACGAAATCGTTTCATAGCTGTGATTGCTTAGCATTGATCTTGATCTCTGGTTGATTCGATTCCACAACAAGTGGTATCAGAGCCTAGGTTTCGCTATCTAGGGAAGGAATCGAAGGCGGCTGATCGGCATCGACGAAAGTATATCGTCAAGATGGCGAAAGCGAAGGTTGAGATGGAAAAGTTCAATGGCTCGATCGATTACAACATGTGGAAGGAAAGGTTACTGGCGAACCTGGATCTTCTTGGACTTAGGGATGCTCTTATAAGTCAAGAAGAAGATCTGAAGAAGTCTGAGGATAAGCTGGAAGATACGAAGCTTAAGGGAGTTGCAGATGAATCTGATTCGAAGCAACAAGTCGATGTATCTTTGGCTGAGAAGCAGAGAAAAGTACGAAGCACCATCATCATGTATGTGACGGATCAGATCTTGAGGAAGATCATAAAGGAGAAGACCGCAGTTGGTATGTTAAAGATACTGGATGCTCAGTACATGTCTACGTCGCTCCCGAACAGGATGCATTTGAAGCAATGCTTATATGGTTATCGTATGAATGAGTCGCTGACTATTGAGAATAACATTGATGAATTCCTGAGAATCATAACAGATCTGAGTAATGTCATGGTGGAGATCTCTGATGAAGATCAAGCTATCTTACTCTTGATGTCACTCCCAAAACAGTTTGATCAGCTGAGGGATACATTGAGATATAGTAAGACTACTGTGACACTTGATGAAGTTATTAGCTCCATCCATTCAAAACAACTAGAGTTGGGAGTGAATGGGAATGGCAAGGGGAGCAAATCTCAAGGTGAAGTGTTATACTCAAGCTCTAATAACCGAGGAAGATCAGGTACAAGAGACTCAAATCAGAGCAAGTTCAAAGGGAAGGGTAGATCGAAGTCTCGAGGAAAAGGGAATCAACCTACCTGTTGGACCTGTGGTGCTGAGGGCCATTTCAAAAGAAACTGTCCTAAACGAAGTCATGACAGAGGAAAGGAAGCGACAAAGGAGACTGGTGAGTCGTCTGCAGTAACTGGTATCAAGTACATTGAATCTCTCACTGTGTCAGAAGTAAACGTTGCTGAATCATACGACTACAGAGAGATTTGGATAATGGATACTGGTTGTTCTTTTCATATGACTCCAAGAAGAGACTGGTTCATAGATTTTGAAGAACGGGATGTAGGATCAGTAAGAATGGCTAATGAGTCTACATCTTCTGTCAAGGGAATTGGCACGGTTCGTATTAAGACATCTGATGGTAGCTTCGTACTCATCAAAAATGTGAGGTACATTCCACAGTTTTCAAGAAATCTGTTGTCACTTGGAGTGTTTGAAAGTGAAGGCTGTTCATTTTCATCTGAACAAGGTTACTTGAAGTTGACAAAAAGATGCAGAACAGTTCTAAAGGCCAAGAGAGAGAGTAACTTGTATTTTCTTCAGGGAAGTAGTCACGTTGATGAAGTGAACCTGGTTTCTGTGGAAGATGAGACAAGCTTATGGCATAGTAGACTGGGACATGTAAGTCAAAAAGGGATAGACGTTCTAGTCAGGAAGGGGCTGCTTGATAAGAAGAAGATATCAACTTTACAGTTCTGTGAGAGCTGTATAGTTGGGAAGGCTCACCGTGTAAGTTTTGGCTCCGGTCAACACACAAGCAAGGCGTGTCTTGAGTATGTTCACGCTGATCTCTGGGGCTCACCCACAGTTCCTCAGTCACTCGGAAACTGTCACTATTTTTTGAGTATAATTGATGATCACTCACGGAAGGTTTGGATCTATTTCTTAAAGACAAAAGACCAAGCGTTTGACAGGTTTGCAGATTGGAAAACTCTTGTTGAAAAACAGTCTGGTCTCAAGGTCAAGACGCTGAGAACTGATAATGGACTTGAGTTTTGCAATAAAAGGTTTGATGATCTCTGTTCAGATCAAGGTATAGCAAGGCATAAGACTATCCCTTATACACCACAACAGAATGGTGTTGTGGAAAGAATGAACAGAACAGTTCTGGAAAGAGTTAGGAGTATGTTGGATGAGTCTGGTTTACCTAAAGTTTTCTGGGCAGAGGCTGCTAACACTGCTGTGTATCTGATAAACCGAACCCCATCTGCTGCTCTTCAGAATGAGATACCTGAAGAAATTTGGTCAAAAACAGTTCCGCAGTTTGGCCATTTGAAGAAGTTCGGCTGTGTGTGCTATCATCATTCTGATGAAGGAAAACTACAACCTAGAGCTAAGAAGGGTATATTCATTGGTTATCCTACTGGGGTAAAGGGTTACAAGGTCTGGTCTTTGGAAGATAAACGAAGTATCATAAGCAGGAATGTTACTTTCAAAGAAGATGAGTGTTACAAAGACTTAAAGGGAAAGTCATCTGAACACAAAGAGAGTAACACAAATTTTCTTGATATAGAACTCGGTATATCCAAAGAGAAGGATATGAGTTCAGGTGGAGAGAGTTAGGAGGCAAATCAAGATAGTGTGGTTAACACTGATGTGATCGCAGTTGAAAGTAGTGATTCTGAAGAAGATCTTTCAGATCAAGAAGGCTCTGGAGGGGAGGCTGTAACGGGGAGCTATCAGTTAGCCCGAGACAGAAGTAGAAGAGAACCGAAACCTCCTAAGAAGCTTGATGATTACGTTTATCTAGCATGTATGGTTGCTGAAGATGGAGATATGGTTGAACCAAGTGATTACAAGTCTGCAATGAGAGATCCTCACAGGAAGAAATGGATTCTTGCATCTGATGACGAGATGGATTCGTTGCAGAGAAATCACACTTGGGATCTCGTAAAGAAACCAAAAGGGAGAGCTATAATAGGATGCAAGTGGATTTACAAAAGAAAACCTGGAATCTTAGGAGTAGAGGATCCAAGGTACAAGGGCAGGCTTGTAGCAAAGGGCTATGCTCAGAAGGAAGGGGTAGATTACAACGAGATTTTCTCTCATGTGGTTAAACATGTATCTATAAGATACTTGATGTCGATTGTGGTTCAAGAAGACATGGAGCTGGAGCAGCTAGATGTGAAAACCGCATTTCTTCATGGTGATCTTGAAGAAGAAATATACATGACTCAACCTGAAGGATATGAAGAAAAAGGTAAAGAGGATTGGGTATGTAGACTGAGAAAGTCCCTGTATGGTCTCAAGCAGAGTCCGAGACAGTGGAATAAGAAATTTGATGAGTTCATGAAGGAGATTGATTTCAAAAGGAGTTGTCATGATCAGTGTGTCTATATCAAGCGGGTAGGTGGAGTGTTTGTGTACTTGCTACTATATGTTGACGACATGTTACTCGCAAGCAAAGACATGACAATCATAAACAACATTAAAGATCAGCTAAGTTCAAGGTTCGAGATGAAGGACTTAGGAGCTGCAAGGAAGATTCTTGGAATTGAAATCATAAGAGACAGAGCTAAGGGGACTTTGATCTTATCACAAGAAAGTTACATGGAGAAAGTGTTAAAAACGTATTCAATGGAGAATGCTAAGAGTGTTAACACTCCTATTGGAGCTCATTTCAAACTGATGTCAGCAGATCCGAAGCGAGTAAGAGTGGATGAAGAATACATGAGATCAGTACCATACTGCAATGCTGTAGGAAGTCTCATGTATGGTATGATAGGTACTAGACCTGATCTAGCTTACCCTGTCGGACTAGTGAGTAGGTTCATGAGTGATCCGGTCAGAGAACACTGGGATGCAGTCAAGTGGATATTGAGATATGTCAATGGGACTCGTCGCATGAGTTTGAAGTTTGAAAGGGCAGAGGAGTTCAAGATTGTGGGGTTCTGTGACTCTGATTTTGGAGGTGACCTTGATAGGAGAAGGTCCATATCAGGCTATACTTTCTTGTCTGGTGGGTGTGCTATAAGTTGGAGATCAAGCTTACAGAAGGTTGTAGCTCTATCAACAACTGAATCTGAGTACATCTCGCTAACTGAAGCATCAAAGGAAGCTATTTGGCTAATGGGTCTTAGTGAAGAGTTTGGGTATAAACAAGCAAACATTGAGATCTTCTGTGATTCTCAAAGCGCTAGGGCTCTTGCGAAGAATAATGTTCATCATGAAAGGACGAAACATATGGCGAGGAAGTTAAGTTTTGTCAGGGAATTGGTGGAGAAAGGTGAAGTGCAGGTGTCAAAGGTGCATACTGATAAGAACCTTGCAGATACTTTCACGAAAGTATTGCCGGTAAGTAAGTTCAAACATCTTTTGAGCTTACTGGGCGCTTCTGTACTTTGAGAACAGAAGGGAACTCGAGGATGGAGTTCATCTAAGCTCAGCGTGAAGTCTTGCAACCAAGGTGGAGTTTGTAGGAAGTTGGTTGTGAAGACTCGAAGAAATCAGAACCGGTTTTGGTTCGATTAATGATTGTTAATTGTATTCCGGTTTAGGAGTCGGTTTAATATCATTGTAATACGCCGTCGTATCACGTCATCGTCTTGCTTCTTCGAAAGTTTGTTACAGAGTGGGGTCCACGGCTAGAGGCCGTTGACTGCGGTTGTTATCTAGCTTGTGTGACGAGTTGTAGAGTGTAGATCATTCTGGGAAACACGGGGAGAGAGAAAAGCGATAGAGAGGAGTTAGATTCTACGGGGGTGAGTGATTTCTCTTGGGGCTTTTCGGGTGAGAGTTACGGCGTTGATACGGCGGTGTTGAATACACTGAGCTTAGTGGATTCCGAGGTGATCCTCGGCCAGACGTAGAGTCGCGGTTTGCGCTCGAACTGGATAACATCTCGCTGTGTCTTTATCGTGCTTTCTAGTTCTTGATTCTCTCGTATCGATTAGATTGATCTCACGAAATCGTTTCATAGCTGTGATTGCTTAGCATTGATCTTGATCTCTGGTTGATTCGATTCCACAACAGTAGGATCAAGTGATTAAACTTAATTAAGCTGTATTTTACATTTCATATTGTTGTTAATTGTATGGGGGGAAAGTTACATAATATATAACCAATTCACGTGGTAGTTTAGTGTTTAAGATAATTCATCTTATTAACTAATAGAAATTATCTAAGTTAGCTTAGTTTCAATCTCCTTGCTATAATTTAAATTATGATTGGTAATTAGAGACGTTAAAATGGTAACAATCAATTTTCCAATTTCAAAATTACTATAGATTTTCGTATACAAAATTTTCGATTAGTAAAACAAAAAAAATATTGAACATGAATGTGATGGAGAGTATTGCATTATTATATAAATAATAAACAAATCACAGATATGCATGATATATATGAACTCTCATAATAAATCAACTAGTATTGTTGAAAAAACAAAATTTATGTCTTTGTCATCCTGACTTGGTTCTAGCTGGCACTAGCTTGCTAGCTTGCTTGACAGTGCAAGTTAAGATTGACCTGCCCAAAATAGAACTAACGAGAAGTTCCCCATACACTTCAATTGAATGCATTGACTAACCTGATAAACCTTCATTGGCAACTTTCCCAAAAAAATTTATACTCCCTCCGTTTTTTAATATAAGTCGTTTTAGAGAAATTTTTTTGTTCCAAATTATATGTCGTTTTCGGTTTTCTATATAAAATTTATTAATAATTATTGTTGTATGACCAATGGTAATATATCTTCTATTTTTCTATTGGTTGAATTGTGGTTAGGTAAATAATTAATGATGTTTTTGTTTAGAAAATATAATAAAATTAATGGTTTTCTTAATCTACGTGCATAACTGTAAAACGACTTATATAAAAAAACGGAGGGAGTATTGAAGAAGATCAATTTAATATAAATTAAAGCTAAACACATATGATGAGATGATCACCGAATAAGCTTATTCCATAAAGTATTAGTTTCTACAACTGGCAAACCATGTACCATAAATGATACGAAGGAATTACTATGCTATATAATTAGCAATTCAGAATGAACTACGAGGAATCAGTTCATGACTTCCTCAGCAAGAAGAATATCTGTTATCTTTTTACGTAAGCATTTGATTTGAATACAGAAGAATGTAAACACATATTTACTTTAGAAATTGGATGTCTTTAATGATTAATCTAATTAAGCAGATTTTTTCCTCTTCCTTCAAAATTATTCTACTACTAATTACAAACTAGCATTTCTTTTGTAGCCCTCTTCTTTTGTATTTTAGACGCAAATTAGTAAGTTGGAAAATAAGGTAGATGAGAGCACCGATAAATCATAAATGGATTGGCAGAAGCAATGATGAACAATGTAAAGCTCCCAACCATATCCAACCTTCCTAGTTGTTTTCAGATTGGTCTCACTCTATACGTTATCATTATTATTAGTATTTTTGTTATTGAATAAATGGAAAATACGAAACAAAAATACAACCTCCATAAGCGCGTATGTTAGAAAATGTACATTACAGGCGAAATTATTATTAATTAATCTATCATGGTCAGATGACTATAATCATGTCATGTACACCAACACAGACAGCTTTTTTTCAATGTTTCTCGCTGAATAATTTTAAATTGAAAGGAAAATAATACTCTAACCAACGGTCCTATTATTGAAATCCAAGAATATAAAAACGAATTATTAAAATTTTTATTTGAGATTTTAAAAATATTTTATGAAATATACAAAAAACAATAAAACAAAATGCGCCGAATATGTGAGTGACTTTTGGATTCTTATTGGCTAAATCGTGCTTGACAGCTTTACTCTGTAAAAATTCGTTTTGTACTAAAATCACATTCAAGAAAATCCACTTTCCATAAATTATTACATTTTAGGAAAAAAAAACACAAACACAAAAAGTTCTCTCTTTACTTGTTTGGTCATAAGACTATAGAGTTTTGGCATCTGGAGAGAGAGAGAAAGGGGAATAAGATGATGGAGAATCGAGTGGTGGTGGTGGCTGCTCTGTTTGCGGTATGCATTGTAGGATTCGAGTTTAGCTTCATCCATGGAGCCACTGATGCATCAGACAGTGAGTTTCTTCTTCTTCTTCACTTTTGATTTTAAGCTTAATGGGTTTCTCAAAGTCTCAATCTTTTTCGTATATACTTTCACTTTCTCTAGGTTTGATTCTGTTTCCAAATCTCAAATCTTTTTAGTTTTGTTGGGTTAAATCTTGAACCTTTCTCTTCTCATGGATCCTTACTAGATTCTTTGGTATTAGAAAGTAATAAGCTTTTTGATTTAAATGACTAAATTGTGTTCTAATTGTCTTTGGCAGCTTCAGCATTGAACATGTTGTTCACCAGTATGCATTCACCAGGACAGTTAACACAATGGACTGCATCCGGTGGGGATCCTTGTGGCCAGAACTGGAGAGGCGTTACTTGCTCTAGATCACGAGTTACTCAATTGTTAGTGATATTCTTTTGTTTTCCAACTTAAAATATATGGTTTACATTGTTTAACAATAAAGTTTCTTTGCAGAAAGTTATCAGGTCTTGAGCTCTCTGGAACACTTGGATACATGCTTGATAAGTTGACTTCTCTTACAGAGCTGTAAGATTCAATCTGCATAATGCTATATACTGTTTATTCTTGTTCATGCTTAGTGATAGTAAGTTTTTATAATAATCTTTGATGGAAACTTGCAGTGATCTAAGCAGTAATAATCTTGGAGGTGATTTACCATATCAGCTTCCTCCAAATCTGCAACGGTTGTAAGTTCTATTTATCCTTTTTAATGATCTTTGCCATCTTAATATCTGTGTTTTTCGAGTTAATTAATCCAACGTGTTTCAGGAATCTTGCAAATAACCAATTCACTGGAGCTGCTCAATACTCTATTTCTAATATGGTATCACTTAAGTATCTGTAAGTGATTTACTTCACTTTACATTTCTCTCATAAAAGATGTGATAACTAATGTTGTTGTCTTTTGGAAAAAAAAAATTTAGTAATCTTGGTCACAACCAGTTTAAGGGACAAGTAGCTGTCGACTTCTCCAAGCTCACCTCTCTTACAACCTTGTAAGATCCTAAAGTAAAAGATTCAGATTGTTCTCTCAAGTTCTAGTCTTTGTATTGACAAAAGGTTAATGTGTTTCAGGGACTTCTCTTTCAACTCTTTCACTTTGTCTCTACCTGGAACTTTTACCTCTCTTACAAGTTTAAAATCACTGTAAGCATCTGATATAAGTTTCCATATATAGATTCTCAGCTACTAAACATGTTTGGATATTAACTTTACAGATACCTTCAGAACAATCAGTTCTCAGGAACACTCAACGTCTTAGCCGGTCTTCCTCTTGAGACTCTGTGAGTAACCTAACCTCACTACATGTCAAACTGTCTTTTTTTCTAAGACATCCACTAAAGTTGGTTCTTGCTAACTGTTCCTTAGGAACATTGCAAACAATGACTTCACCGGCTGGATCCCCAGTACCTTAAAGGGCATTAATTTAATGTAAGTTCTAATTTTCACACACATTTTCTCTTTTTATTTTCTTTGAATACCGAAGCCGAAGCATGTAATCCCTTTGAACCTTTGATCTCTCATTTTTCTTGTTCTTTGCAAACAGAAAAGATGGTAACTCGTTCAATAATGGACCTGCACCTCCACCACCACCTGGTACACCTCCAGTCCACCGCTCACCGAGCCATAAATCCGGAGGAGGTTCAAACCGTGATTCTACCAGCAATGGAGATTCCAAGAAATCAGGAATTGGAGCTGGTGCTATAGCAGGGATAGTCATTTCACTACTAGTCGTTACATCTCTTGTGGCTTTCTTCTTGGTCAAAAGAAGAAGAAGATCAAAGAGATCATCATCTATGGACATTGAGAAAACAGATAACCAGCCTTTCACTCTTCCTCCAAGCGACTTTCACGGTACTCCACTTACGTTTACACACTTTTGAGTGTTTGCAAAGATGCAAAACTTTAATTCAAGATTCCCATATGGTTGCAGAAAACAATTCTATTCAGAGTTCTTCATCAGTTGAGACAAAGAAACTGGATACTTCCTTGTCTATTAATCTCCGTCCTCCACCAGCTGATCGATCATTTGATGATGATGAGGATTCGACCAGAAAGCCTATAGTTGTCAAGAAATCCACCGTGGCTGTTCCCTCGAATGTGAGAGTTTACTCAGTTGCAGATCTTCAGATTGCTACTAGCAGTTTCAGTGTTGATAATCTTCTCGGAGAAGGGACTTTTGGAAGAGTATACAGAGCTGAGTTTAACAATGGACAGGTATTGATCATATTCTTATGCTAATATTACATGCTGTGGTTTCGAAAAAAGTAGATAATATTGTAATCCTAATATATTTTTCTTGATAAAATTGGTCATAATGTTATATGATTTTAGGTTCTTGCTGTGAAGAAGATTGATTCATCTGCTCTTCCACATAGCATGACTGATGATTTCACCGAAATAGTATCGAAAATCGCCGTTTTAGATCATCCAAACGTGACAAAGCTTGTTGGTTACTGTGCTGAGCATGGACAGCATCTCCTGGTCTATGAGTACCACAGCAAAGGATCGTTACATGACTTCCTACACTTATCAGAAGAGGAAAGCAAAGCATTGGTGTGGAACTCACGTGTCAAGGTCGCTCTTGGGACTGCACGTGCACTAGAGTACCTGCATGAAGTTTGTTCACCGTCTATAGTTGACAAGAACATCAAATCAGCCAATATTTTACTTGATTCGGAGATGAATCCTCACTTATCAGACACAGGTCTCGCAAGCTTTCTCCCCACAGCAAATGAGGTTGGATATTCAAAACACTTTACTAATCTCTCAAGCTTATTTGGTTTGGTTATATCATCAATCTTGTAAACGTGCAGTTACTAAACCAAACGGATGAAGGTTATAGCGCACCTGAAGTATCAATGTCAGGTCAATACTCTTTGAAGAGTGATGTTTACAGTTTTGGAGTAGTGATGCTTGAACTTTTAACCGGGAGGAAACCATTTGACAGGTAAAATCTTTAGTTATGGTTCATTGCTAGGCTTGATGTAGAGATGAGGAATGTGTTTCTGAAGGGTTATTAATTTTGAGCAGCACAAAGTCAAGATCTGAGCAGTCATTGGTTAGATGGGCGACACCACAGCTTCATGACATTGATGCTTTAGGCAAAATGGTTGATCCAGCTCTTGAAGGACTTTACCCGGTTAAATCTCTCTCTCGATTTGCAGATGTTATTGCACTCTGCGTCCAGGTAAACATTATGGCCATGAGTTGACTGCTAATCAAGAAACTGTTTCTGATTTATGGGTTTGGTTTTTGAACAGCCGGAGCCGGAGTTTAGACCACCAATGTCTGAAGTTGTGCAGTCACTGGTTGTGTTAGTGCAGAGAGCTAACATGAGCAAGAGAACTGTCGGTGTTGATCCATCACAACGTTCTGCCGAGACAACCAACGATTACATGTAAATCCATCACCACAGAGAGAAAAAAAAGAACACTTTGCTCTATATGGATGAAGTCATACCCTTGTTTTTTATTGTAATATGTTTGATAAACCTTCACACAGTATAGTATCCCATTGTATTTTGTTGTAATATGTTTCCAAATTTGTTAGCTTTTAGATCCTCGAAATGAAAAAATATTCTTTCTTCTTTACTTCTGCATCGGTTCCATTTTGGTTTGTTCAACTTCTTGTTCATAAGTTGTTTCCTTCTTCACTGGTTCTATTTCTTCTCCAAATTTGAAGCTTTTAGATCAAGTACATATGAACAGGATCCGTTCTTGTTTGTCCTACACTGATTCTACTTGGGCTGGTTCAACTATTTCATAAGATTTAAATGCAAATAACAAACTTAAAGGGAGAATCTAAAGAGTCAAAAGTACATTGAAGACGAAAACAAAAGAGAGATTGAAGCGAGATAAACAAAGTCATCAAAGTCTACAATGTCTCTCACTCTTTCTCTAATTGTAGACCATGTATTTGGGAGTAGCACTGAACTTCTGATAACCTTTGATGACTTTGTTCACTGCATCCAGAAAGTCTTTCTCAGTCACAGTCTTCCTCCTAGCTCTGATTGCATACATTCCAGCCTCGGTGCACACACTCCTGATATCAGCTCCTGGCAAAAAGAAAATTTTAACAAATCCACAAGTCAGAACAAATCTCAAGCGACAATAGAAATAGAAGTAAGAGAGCTGTTTGATTGTTTGGATTCATTACCGGTTGAGTTTGGGCAGAGGCGAGCAAGGAGTTCGAAACGGATGTCTCTCTCGCAGTTCATGGTTCGTGTGTGAATCTTGAAGATCTGTGTTCTGCTCTCCAGATCAGGCAATCCAAACTCCACCTTACGGTCAAGACGTCCAGGACGTAGAAGAGCAGGGTCCAGTGTGTCAGGCCTGTTTGTTGCCATGAGAACCTTGATGTTACCACGTGCGTCGAACCCATCAAGCTGATTCACAATCTCAAGCATAGTACGCTGGACTTCGTTATCACCTCCCACACCGTCATCAAATCTTGCACCACCAATGGCATCAACTTCATCAAAGAACACAATGCAAGCCTTTTTGGACCGTGCCATCTACACAGCAAAGCAGAGTATTACACAAATGTATAATAACTCGGATAGTAATGTGGAGATTTGAAGATTGAATACCTGGAACAGTTCACGAACCATCCTAGCTCCCTCACCGACATACTTCTGAACAAGCTCACTGCCGATAACCCTGATAAAGCAAGCATCGGTTCTGTTAGCAACAGCTCTGGCCAAAAGGGTTTTGCCGGTACCAGGAGGACCGTAGCAGAGAACTCCCTTGGGAGGATCTATTCCAAGCTTCACAAACTTCTCTGGGTGAAGCATTGGCAGCTCAACCACCTACAGTCAACAAAGACAACAAAACTTTAATAAATTTAGGTAATGAGAGAAGATAATGACAACAAAGTTCAACAACATACCTCTCTCATCTTCTCAATCTGCTCCTTGCAGCCACCAACATCATTGTAAGTAACATCAGGCTTCTCTTCAACAGTCATCATGGTGACACTAGGATCGATCTTTGGAGGCAGAGGAATCTGTATCTGATACTTGGTCCTATCAACTCTGCAAATGCAAATCAAAGACCGAATGTTTTTCTGTAAGTTGGCAACTATAAAAACATAGATAAGAAGACAGAAGGAATGAATAATTAAATCAGAGACAATCTCAGTTCATAAACATGAAACATACCCCACACGCATGCCTTCTTCAATGTCAGTGGGAGAAACTTTATCTCCAAGGCCAACGACAAACTGCACCCAAAAAAAACAGTTATAACCAAAAAAAATCGAAAGGTTAAACATAAGCGGTTATGCAGAAACATCAGCTTAGGTAATATTAATGTACCTTGGCTATCTGTTTGACATTGATGACGTACTTGGCGTCTTCAGTGTTTGGACTAATGATCTTCGTGCATCTAGCAACCTGGACAATAAAAACGTTTACAGCTTAGTAGACCTTAGAAGTTACCCACTAGAGAAGTAGTCTAAAGAAAGAAAGGGTACCTGAAGAGGTTGCTCCTCTTGCATCATCTGTTTATCAGAAACGAGATCCCATTGGCTAGGAAGAGCTAAACCAGTATCAGACTCCTTGATACCTGCGATACAAAGTTAGAAGCTCCATCAAGGTTTCCATATAAAGTAACCAATAACCACGTTAAACACTAACGAAACAAAGAGTGTGCATACAATACATACCACAGAGATCGTTGATCCTCTTGGCGAGCTCCTTGATCTCTTTCTCAACTTTCTTGTTAGCTGCAGAGTAAGGACTTAACCCCTGCAAAAGGAATCACATTTACGCAAAGGAGAGTCAGCAAGAAAACATATTAAGAGAGAACAGACACAAGTACACAACCAAAATTGAAACTGAATCTAGCTTGAGTCACTCAAGACGAAATATCAGTTTGGTTTTGTCTCAAGAGACGAAATCTAGCAAACCGTTTCAAAACCCTTAATCGAGAAATCCAAAACCCCAAAGGGATGACATTTATGAGACGAAACCCAGCAAACAGTGTCAAGAGCAAGAAACCCTTATTCGAGAAACCCTAAAGGAAGCGACTTTAACTAACGAGGACTCTCCTAAAGCTAGATCCGAGAGACCCTCGATGGCCCTAACAGAGTAAGAAGCTGAGAGGGGGTTGCTTACGTAAGTCTTGAGGAGAGCGATGTCGTCTTCGTCAAGGGGGCGAGGGTTCTTCTCGTCTCTGATCTCATCTTCGATATCTCTCGTCATCGTCGCCGGGTTTCGATCGGAGATTTTGAGATTTCGATAGTTCTTTATACGATTCTTGGCTTGTTGGAGAGGAAAGAACCGGTTTGGTTTGGTTAGGAGTGTAAACTTGGCACTAAGCTATTTATTTATTAATAAACTCGCACGTGTAAACTGGGCTTTAAAGCTCGGCCCATATCGTCCGCCTTGTTGGAGAGGTCAGGACATACTCCACGCGCGCTCTCATGCGCGTGTACTCGAGTTTCTCGTTTCCTTTTTTCTGTTTGGATTCTTTGTTTTTCTCTGTAGACTTTTCCCCTTTTTTTTCTTTGAGAAACTTTTTAAAAAAAATCTGAATTTTAGCTTTAAAGTTTAAATTTTTACTCTAGGCATTTAATTGTTAATTGTCAAAAAATAACAATTTTTTTAATTTATGTTGAGCCGTTTTGGATTAAACTCAGTTTAGGGTCTGGGAATCAATTAAAAGACAAAACTAATGTGGTGCAAGTTGGCTTCAAACATTGAACATTTGTTTCAAGAAAAAATAAGGTCAATTGCATCAATAATTTTCTGTCACAATCTGATAGGTTATTGATTGGCATGGGAAAGAAAGATTCTCTTACCCAACACAACTAAAAACTTCAAAAGAAATATCAAATCTAACAGAAGTAAATTCTCATGGTTTATAAATCCGAATGTAGACAGACAGACACAAAGGAGGATGGATAGAGATACATCAACCGTATTTGAGCATCTTCCTCAAAGACGACTAATGACTGCTTCAACTTCCTGTGGAGTGTAGATATGGTACGCTGGAGCTACCTTGGCAATGTCCACATTATTTGGTGTCACCTACACAGACCAGACCCATTTAGATTCGGATAAAAAACTTTGAGTAAACTGTAATAGGTTTGGATTGAAAAGTTTTTATACCTTTTCTTCCATAACTTGCTTGAGGATAGATACAGCAATCGTCTCAGCTTCCTCAAGTGACAGATCCTGCAACAAAGTTAAAGGAAGCTAAAGGTTATAACAGCAGGAGTAAGTCAGATTTGAGTAATTAATTATTGTATAAGTTCTCAACTTACTTTGTTGAATTGTTCTTGAAGAGAACTATCAGCTCCTTCTGACCCTGAACCAATCGCCTTTGCGTTGCACTGCCAGAATGTTCCGGAAGGGTCTGTGTAGTACCTATAACAAGACCGAGTCGTTTAACAATTAACTTACCAACAAATGAATCATATCAGGAAAGAAAAGCTTCAGTGAATGAATACTTACAAGCTCGGTCCGTTTTCATCATGACCAGCAATGAGAAGAGAGACTCCAAATGGCCGAGACTGTAATAATACAGATGAAAAAAAAAAAAAGAGAATCAGTACTCATGGAATCAGTACTCATGGGTCATGTCAAAACGTAACATATGGATTTCCTAATTGATTATCAGTTATTTACCATTGATTCTTCATCTCCTTCACCAAACCGTAAGGCCAGATCACACAGGGCTTGTGTAGTGGACTCTACAGTCATTGGCTCACCATACGAGAATCTGTGGTTCTGTACCATTAGCAAACAAGCTGTCAATAACGTGTAAAATGTCTTTTTACGCTATAAGCAAAAATAAAACCGAAGAAAGAGAAACCTCACTTGAGTCTCAACTCTTGCATGCTCAACAAGAGTACGAGCATCAGCAATTAAACCGCTCATGGCACAGCCAATATGGTCATCAATTTCCATGATCTTCTCCACACTGCTCGGCTCCTGAAAAACAAAGAGTCAATGTAAGAAGCCAAACCTGTTAAGGCGAGGTGATACTGATACACTTCTTAACTTTAGACTTAGACTGATGTTTTAACATAGACTCAAATACCATAAATAAGTAAATATAGAATGCTTATACTTCATCCTATCTAATGCAACACCAGAGATGCAATTCGTTGATCAAACGAGGATTATAAGAAACATATATAATTCAAATGTAAGTAGCCAAACCAGCAAAGGTGAGGTGATACGCTTCTCGACAGCAAGCACAACTCCTTCCTTTGTCTTTACTCCAATTGCAGTAGAACCAAGCTGCAATAATCCCACACTCATCAGACACTCACGAAATATATCCACACACACATCATCACACTGTAAATCTCAACAACAGCAATTAAACAAGAAAATGTGATCCAAACTCTGCAATACTCTTAAGTATAAGCAATCAAAGAAACACACTAAATCATTATCCAAGTCGTGACAAAAAAAAAAAAAAATCATTACCCAAGAAGATCACTAAATCTACTAATTTAGTCTCTATATCTACTAGAATGGCTACAAAACTAAGAACTGGTAAGCAATAAAACTGTCTAAGCAATCAAAGAAACCCACTAAATCAACTTCTCTCGATGATGCTTGCTACTATCTATTCTTCTCCATAGCTAATAACCGATTAAACAAAGAGATATGAACTCTTTTTTTTTTTTGCAACTCATAAAGAAAAAGCTGTTACCTTGATAGCTTCAATGGCGTACTCGACTTGGAAAAGCCTCCCTTCAGGAGAGAAAGTGTTGACTCCTCTGTCATACTCAGTCCTTCGAACAAACACACAAAATCAGAAATCACGATTAAGCAAAAACCCACGATTGAAACATAAGAAAGGACGAAACTTTAAGTAAACCCAGAAGCAGAAGAAGATAGACAGACCTAGTGAGAAACATCTTCTTCTCCGGCGACTTCGATCTGTAAAACCCCTTTAAGTGTCTGTCTGCACAACAGAATCAAAACCCTGGAAAAGTTAACAGATCTAGTTGAATCCACAAAACGGGAATCGAATTAACTAAGAAGGTGTTGAGAAGAGGAGATCATACGAGCTGATTGATCGGCGAATCGAGGAAACTGGATGCGTTTGGCTCTCGTCTTTTAGCTTCCGAAGGTTCACTTCTTGAACAAGTTAGATTGATCCGAAACGCAGCGTTTTATTAATGGGCTTTTTAATCTTATTCATGGGCCATAAATGAACATAAGGAAATGGATGGGTTGTCTTTGTTAAAGAAGGTATAGGGAGGAAGAAAAGCTGTGGACTTGTTGCGAGGCTTCTACTCGTTTCCGTTTCAGATGCAAAAGTTTGTATTTGGTCAGTCTCTTATTTTTGGGTTTAGAACTTTTGGACGACAACAACAGTTCAAATTTAGTTAACAAGAAAACAACATTAACAAAAGAGAAATTCGGTAGATAAGTCATTTTTTGTTTTTTTTTTTCCACAAAAATTGTCTTCAGAAAAAGAAAATGAGCAAAAAAGTTTTTTTTTTAAATGTAAATATACATTTATACTATAGGTTTAGTTAATCTAGACTTAGGATTTAGAGGTAATGGGTAAAGTTACGAAGTTTCAAATTTTGAAAAATAAAAAATGAATATTAAAATTTTTAAAATAAAAAGAGGTTATTTTGTTTATTTTTCTTTTTTGAAGGTTATTTTAATGACAAAAACTTTTTTTAAAAAAACTATTTGAGAGAATTGCCCTTAACAAAACACCATAATAAGTAAAAATAGTAAGAGATTCCACAAGTTAGTGTTTTTTTTTACAAAATCTTTAGAATCTTAATTTGCAGTATTAATTTAACAAATTTTAAGGTTTATGCTATAAATGCATTCGGGTTTGAGTTAGTTTTAAACTAGAAATGCATTTGGGTTTGAGTTAGTTTATTATGCTTTCCAGCATAACATGAAGAAAGAGGACGGGCTTGGGTCATAAATGGTGATAACTCAAAACACTAGCTTAGCATCCTCCATTGAAAGATGAGACTCATAAGAGAGTTGAGAGCCAAAATGATCTCTAAATAGAGCATCAAGAAGACATTCCAACTGCAAGGAAAATCTCGATATTTTACCATGTATAATGCTGATGGAAATTGCAAAAGCATGCATAAATTTATTGAGTTTGCAGATTTGGGTGGTAGACCAGAGTAGAATATCGAGATTGTCCTCGCAGTTCACTGACACAACTACTGGATAGCCGACAACCAATTTTGTGTCAGAATAATGGACAGAGAATAGTTCTTGCCAAAATAAGTATCAATACCAACCAAAAAATAGTAACAGTAGTCCACGTTTTAATTGTAATTTTTGGGGAAGACGATTTAAGAACCAAAGATTAATTTGGTAGTAGATATATCTTGTAATTAAATAGGAAGTTTTAACGGTAGTTCTTGGCGAATACAGGTTAAGAATCAACACGCTATGGTGGCACTGAAATTTTTAAGATTACAATCGAGTGCTACATGTTAAATCGATGAGTATTAAGCATAAACATCAAGAAAACACACACAAGAAACCGATGGAATCGGTGAAACAAAGGTATGGTGGCACTGAAATTTTGTTTGTATGAAAGACAAATGTAGGGTCATATCAGGTTTATGTATACACCATGTGCGATTTGAAATAGGGCTATTGCTGGAATTATGAAAAACAAACAGTAGCATAGCCATTGACCTAATTATTTTTCTTTTAATAGTTATCTAGTGTAAATTCCCCAGAAAACAATATATGATACTCCCTCCATTTCGTTATATTAGATGTTTTAGGGAAAAAATTGTTTCACAAAAATCTGCTTTAGTTATTTTCTATGAAAAAATTGTGATATTCAAGAAAATTAATTGACTTTGTTGAATTACTGTTGGTTAAAAATTAAAGTTTACAGAAAACGATACATTTATTATAGTGATTTAATATATTTTTAATGTGTGTAAACACTAAAAAAATCTATCTACGGTAGTGAATGGTAACAAGGTGCAATGCGGATTTGACTGCGGAATTGTAAAACCGATGTTTGCTTCACCATTCAACACAAATCTAAAAAAATGGTACGTGTTTCACGCACTTACTAAAAAATAAAATAATTTGTTTTTTTTTTGACGAAAAAATAATTTGTTTTTGCTTACACTACTTTATGCAATAACGTACACGTTATAGCGTGGGTTTTACTGTACATGTGCGTTTTTTTAGTTATTGGTATTGTTTTATGTAATCACTTACGATTTTGTAATACTAGTCACAACTATTCAAATATATTCATCATAGTTTATTCATTTTGGACATTTTAATCAAAACTTATGAAGAGTTGCTGAACCAAATATAAAAAAATAAACAGTTCATCAGTATTTATCTAAAATATTTTAACTGAACCAAAATTTAATAAATACTGAATACCTAAAATAAAAATTAAATACTAAATCTTTTTATTATATTTAATTTAATTAAAAATAATAATTTATATTTTATGAGAAATTCTGTAAGATGACTATTTTTAGGTTTTTTCACCAAAAGAGCTTCTGAATAAGAAGATGACCAAAATAATTTTAATTAAAGAGTAAATAGATACGTATACTCTTAAGATTAACTAATCTAGATTTAGAATTTAAATTTGAGGGATGGAGTTTAGTATTTTAAAAAAATAAATAAATACATATTAAATATTTTATAATAAAAATTGTTTCAAAAAGCAATTTTGAAATTCAAAAATAAAATTTTAAAAATGCAAAAATTAGATTTTTTATTAAAAAAGTCGCATTTTAAAAATTACAATTCTAAACCAATAAAAAAAATGCTGTCAAAAAAAAAACAATAAAAAATAATTTTATTAATTATTTAAATAATTATTTATATTTATATATCTATAAAGAAACGGCAGAAAAGTCTTTTGTCTCTTTAATGTATATAAAATATAAATTTAAAGTAGTTATTATATTAATATATTATTTAGTTATATCATATATTAAACTCCACTATTATTTTATTAATTAAATAATTATTCAGTACCGCATATAAATATTGTCACCAATCAAACATAATTTCATATCTCTTTTTATTTAAAGCTGTAGCTGCACTACACCGCTCTTAATTTCCGTACAGATCGCACTTACACCGTACCACACTTTAATTTCATACCATTTTTAATATCAAATTCGCTGTCACCATCTTTTTGAAACAGAAGAAATATTATGTTTTGAAAATTTAAGCATGAGAAACGTGACAGAATTAAAGCTGGTCATTAGTATATTAATGCTCGGTCGTAATTTACCAAACCTAACGGCTAGCGATGTAAGAATCACAAAACACGTTTTCTTGGAATTTACCATATCTATGTTTTTTTTTTTGAAAACCGTTACCGTATCAATGTTTTGAGTTTTAGTATTCTTGCTCAACAAACAAATTTTAACCAAAAAATATATATATTTAAAACAAATTACTGCTGGTGAAACAAACGATAGACTATTTTGCAATTTTAAGTATAATACAAATAAATTTAAAATAATTCTAAAAGCACCGGAAATCGGCAAAGTGTTTGTCAACAACAGTCCAATCTTGTGTTTCAGTTTTTCAACTACTGGAACAAATATTTAGCGAACAAAAAATTTGTTCTTTTATAAAATATTAATAGTTCATATGGAAAAGCAGGGGTGACCGTTCGGGTACCCATTCGGGTCGGATATTTCGAATTTTCAGGTATAGAGGTATAGAACCCGTTCGAGTATTTCTGTACTTCGGGTCGGATTCGGGTATTTTTAAAAATATAATTTTCACTTAACTAAATTTTTTTTATTTTTAATAGATTAAATGGTTAATAGATTTGGACATAACATTTTGAAACTAAAAAAAAGACATTAATTTGATTATTGTTTTTAAATTTTGGATGTAACTTTTTGTTAATTCTTAAAATAAAAAGTTTGACATGCATTTTAAGGAAGTAGCAAATCATTTTCTCCGTAATTCTATGTATATCATATGAACTTAAAGTATGGACAGTATCAATATAAATATTTATATAAAATGAGAGATGTAAACTTGAAATATATGGTTAATTATACATATGTTCGGTTATCTTCGGATATTCATTCGGGTTCGGATATCCAATCTCTCCTAATTAAATACCCGTTCGGATATTTTACTACTTCGGTTCAGATTTTGGTTTAGGTTTTTCGGATCGGGTTCGGATGCGGTTTCAGATATCGGGTAAAGTGCCTACCCCTATGAAAAAGTATCATATGTTAAACGTAAAATCTAATCAAATGACGTTTATAACGAAATTAATATCCCATACACCGTAGGTTGGTGAAATTTCCAAAACCATTTTGTAAAAGAAAATATTAGATTTGAGTTAAGACTACGGTTTCGAATGTTACAAACCGCCCCGCCCCGTACCGCAGTTAACAGTAACAAAAATCTCTACACATACCATATATCTATACGTTTTTATAACTGTTAAAACTGCACCGCAGTTGAACCGCTTGTCCCGCACCGCTCAATCCGCAGTTACCATATTTAATTGAAATATAAATATGGATAACACACTGTATTTTTTATTTTATAAACAAACGACGGATAGTAAAAGTAGTAATTTCCGACAACAAAAAGGTCCATGTCGAGAGTGTCAGTTCCCACGTTTTAAGTGAGACATGAAAGGCAACCATTCACCAAACAGTATAGTTAATTTTTCCTCTTTTATATATTTCACACATTCTCCTTCGTCTTCCACTTCATCTCTCTCTCTCTCTCTCTCTCTCTCTCTCTCTCTCTCTCTCTCTCTCTTTTCATTTTTCTGTAAAGATTTGTAATTCCTGAGATAGAGAGAATGACTAAAATCTCTGTTGGATTGCAACTTGTGACAACAGATTCAAAAGAAAAACTAAGCAACATAGTGATCAAATCTTCACTTAGACCAAACCGATCCAATCCAAACATCGCGGAGCGCTGTTTCCTCAAAACATGTCACCTCTGTATGAAGCAGCTCCATCAAGACAAAGATATTTTCATGTACAGGTACATATTAATTTCTATAACTTATCAAGATTATGAATACCCATTTATAAGCTAAGGACTTTTTTCTTGAGTCTCAATTGTTTTTAAATGTTTTGGTGAAAACAGAGGAGACTTGGGATTTTGTAGCAGAGAGTGTAGAGAAAGTCAGATTTTGATCGATGAAAAGAAAGAGCTAGAGGCATCCACAAAGATGATGTCGGCAGCTTACAGACGCTGTAACTCCGGCGAGAACCGGACTTTGTTGAATGATCTACGGCGGCGACGCCAGCTATTTATAGTTCCTTAAATCGATTACATACTTCACTAATTAGTAATTATTGTTTTTGTTTGTTTGTTCTTTTTTTTTTTTTTTTTTTTTTTTTGTAACATTTGTTTGTTTGTTCAAACAGTAGAACTGTTGCAGAGATGTAGTTATATGCAAGAGATATGTTATATTACAAATGTAAATTACATGGTTTATATTGAATATATATATATTGATACTTTTTATTTGTTTATGGTAAGGATAACGAAATCTAAGCATGCACATTAGTCTCCAAGTTTGAATTATGTAATATGTATAGATTATTCGGTTTTGAAATCAATTTTAAAATATATATAATAAATTTAGTTTCTAAATTGTTAAAAATCTTATGAATTTTAGAACGAGTTTTAAAAGTTTTAATCGTTCTTTTAATTTTAAAAGTTTTAGCTGAAACCTATAATTTTATTGGACTGAGATCAAGAACTGGTTATTAAATTCTCTTTTTAACTATTGATACTCGAACTTGACATCTTTATCTTTATGACAGAAACCTTTATTAATAGATACAAAGTCTCATTTATTAGTAGAGACAACAACTCTGGATTAGTCATCCCTTATCTTGAGTGGGAAGAATTACTGATGGAACAAAACTTGAGCTTATAAGTGTAACCTTATCAATGAAGTTCTAAAAAATAGTATCCAAACCCATAAATAATAATAGTTTAAAACAAAACAAAAAGTTTTCATATTAAATTTATTTTGTTTTTGATGATCAACCATTTATACTATGACAAATGGCTATTTAGTTTCTAAAGGCGTTCTAACAAATTCTGTTTCAGAATCTACACTGACATTTTCTCTTCTTTTTTATTATTTTAGTATTTATAAATTTTAAGAAATGGAGAAACCCTTGTTGGACATGTTCTAAGATTGTTTGCAATTGAAATTGTTAGCGAGATGATCAATATTCTAAAGTATCATATCCTGATTATAACCAAACATGATTATGTAATATCATATTCAGATTGGATCTTGACATGGAAGATATGAACTGGATAAAATATACTTTTGAGTGGGGAAATCTTTAGAATGATTCTTTTTTTTTTTTGTCATCTGGTGGATTAATATTAAAACTTAAACTGGAAGTACACAAAACTGGCAAAGGTATGAAAACCCTTCCAGAGCCAACAGCCAGCATAGTAGACAGTACTATCTGGAATCAAGAAAAGGACCAAGACAACAACTGATAAAGAAGGGAACAAGATCAGAAGAAACTTTTGGAGTTAAAAACAAGTATCAAGAATGAGAAGCCACGATGATGGAAGCCGGAATGAGAGAGAAAGCGATGATGGTCTAAATTATTAGGGTGATAGCAAAGCTCCAACAACAGTTCCGATACGGAACTACGAGCACCAGCCACTCAAGAACAAGCTTCAACTGAGGGAAGCTACAAGATAACTGATCTTCACCCGAGCAGCCGACGAAGAAAAACTCGGTTTACAATCAAACTACTCAAAGACCAATCGCGATTGAGCTAAAGCTCCACAATTCCTTACCAAGAAATCCGGAGAACCCGTCGGTTAAAAACCAAGGAACAGCACAACTTCACAGCATCATTGCTTCACAAAGACAATACTCCAATAAACCACAGGTCGAGCAAGGCCTTACCGCATACGAATCCCGGTAAGCAACATGACGCCACAGAGGATAGATGTCAATACCATAGACGAAGGCAAGGAGATCCTAACCGAAAACACTATGAAGACACTAGCCATCAATGCTTAAGACCACCACACTCCAGAAAGTCAAAGAAATCTTGTTCACGATCCAACATTAGAGCACAAGCCAAAGCTAAGATAATCGTAGACAAGGGCGTCAAGGGACAAAGAGAAGGCCTTCGAAGACACTACAACACCGGACCCTTATGAAGAATATTTCACCAAATCCGATGGAAGAAGTAGCCACCCACATCAGAGCCGGTCTAGACCTGCATACCGCGCACCAGAAAACAGATTCGAAGCTGAAGAAATATCCCAAGCAAGGCGAGAAAGTGATGAGCAAACCCGACAACCTCTCCAAGCAGTCCAAATCCGACAAGGTCTCAGATTCAAATAGCAAACCAACCTAAAACTAAAGACTAGTACACTAACATACGCACAACATCGTAGGTGCGACCAGAAAACAGGATAACCTTGAAAGGAAGCTTAACATCAGACTTCACTGACTCCGGATTCCGACAGACTGGCTCACAGCCATTACAGAGAAGTCGATGAGGCCACCAACCCTTGGTTCTCCATCCGATTGCAGGCCAGAGTATATCCGTGATAACTCTCCCTAAACCAGATCTGAAGCCACGTCTGAACGATGTTGAGATGCCGCAATTCAAACTAAGACGACGAACAGGGAGACGTAGCGGAACCGCTCCCGGCGGCGGTGAGAAACACCGACCACCGGAGCAGCAGATCAGAAGACGGCGGCTCTTTCTTAGGGTTAGAGAGTTTTTAACCCAAACATATCATCTTTAGAATGATTCTATTTGTTGTTTTGTGCACGGAGATATTTTATGTGAAGAGATATTTTATACATGGACATGAGCAAACTATGGTGTAAAGATATGAACAGCTGATTCAGTCACGTGTTGAATATGTACTCTTTTTTTTTTTGTCAACGAATATGTACTCTTTTTAATATCGTGCAATGCTATTTTTAATATTAAAATGAATTATTATTTCTTAACATTCATACAAAAAAAAATTATTATTTTACTTTTATTATATTTTCCCTCCTGCCTCCTCAATTCTGATCTCTTAAGTCAACTGGATTTGTTGGGCCCAATAAGTAATAAGGTGACTAAGGTCAACTGGTTTACGGTATCAGGCAAAGAATAGCAGATTTAGAGTATGCCCTTTTAAAATCGGCCCAATAACTTAAACTAAATGCAAATGTGGAACTCAGCCAGTTAACCCACTATATGAGCTATTCGACCCAATAAAGTTTTGTTTGCTTTTGTGCCTAAGAAAATTAAAGTTGTATGCAAGTTTGATGAATGAGAAGTTAGTATATTCGAAGTTTCGCTATTCAAAACTTCAAATTTGAAGTTTTGAAGAGTGAAACTCTATATTTGAAGTTTCACTATTCAAAACTTCAAATTTGAAGTTTCATATTTTTATTTGCATTTTGGTCCCTACAATCACGCATAATCTTTATGATTCATAAATATTTTCTCGTTTATTATTTTAATACTTAAAAAAAATTATATCTCATAAATATTTTAAATTTTTTTTACAGATTTTAAATTTTACACATAAAATTAAATAAAACTTTAAATAATATTTAAAATATTTTAAGCTAGATTTGGACAACAATAATATACAAAAAAAACTTAACAAAATTATTTTAAAAAATTACATGAAGACATAACTATTACACAAATTTAAATATTACAACAACACTAATAGTCAGGTAAGTTTGATCCGGAACCTTCAAAATTTTCAAATATTGTCCAAAATTTTTTATGTAGCTGAAGATGGTTGTTGTTGTTGCTTTTGATGTCTTTTTCATACAATTCTTTCTTGTTCATATCGAAAATATTCACTAGTATTAATATCATAGAAATTAGTCTTTTAGCAATATTTTATGTTTCTTTTTTACTTTCTTATTCCGATCTAATATATTTACAAGTATCAATATTACCCGATTTCAACAACTTTTAGCTCGTAATCTAGAAAGTAAAAATGAGGAGAACTATTTTTACTTCAAAATGCACTAATAAATCATATATGCATTACGAAAATCATTTTATGAAATAATATGATATTTTGTTTGAATTTTAATATTAATTAAGTTATTTTTATTTATTTTTTTTATATTTGAACATAATATTTTATTAATTAATATTATTGTAATATGTTTATATATGTGCTAGTTATTTATAAAAGTTTTATGAATTCAAATTAGTTATGACAAATATAAGGACCATATTATAAAATATGAATAGTTTTGAAGTTGAGTTTAGAGTTTTACTTTTGGAGAATAACACCTTTAAACTTCAAATATAGAGTTTTGGAAACTTCAAAATGGAGTTCCTTTTTGGAGATGCTCTTATCAATTGTTTTTTGCTGCAAAATAACCAAAAATAAATTATTAATAATTGAAATTAAAAAATTTCAAATTCTAAATTTGACATTTAAAATTTCATATTGCTTTAAAATGTTATACAATAAACAAAAAGACATTACAATTAAATCATAAATTAAAATATAAAAAAGGAACACATGGAGTCAAATTTTGAATATTCATGTTCTTAGATCGAGTATAATCGGTTCTTATTGGGTCAGGTCTATTTGGGTCGGAATTTTTTTGGGTCCTGGCCTATTTAGGTCGGTTCTTTTCAGTTCCAGTTCTTTCAGGTAAAAGAATTTTGGATTCAACTAGGTATTTGTAAATATTTGGATCGGTTATGGGTCGGGCATTTTTGGGCCAATTTTGTTTTTTTTGGGTCCGGGTAAAAGGTCCAAGACTAGTTACTCCAATTATTAAAATTTTAAATACTAAAACAAATAATTCCAACATAATTGTACAAGTAGTACTAATAATAATAATTGCACCATGAATGTCACCATCTCCTATTTTTTGTGAGATAACTTCCGTTAGAGCATCTCCAAAAGAAACTCTATAATTTCAAATATAGTGTTTTTTGCCCTCCAAAATGAAACTTTAAAACTTTACTACTCAAAACTCTAAATTTAAAGTTTCATCTTTTTATTTGCATCTTTGTCCTTATAATTAATTATACATCACATTTATGATTCTTAAGTATTTTCTCATTCATAGTTTTAATCTTTAAAACTTTTGTATATTTTAAATATTTCAAATTTATTTTTATTAATTAAAAATTTACATATAAAAGTTTTCTTTAAATCAAATAAGATTTATAATATTTTAAAAGTAGAATTAGACAACAAGAATATTACAAAAGAAACTTAATAATTTTTTTAAGAAGATATATACATGAAGACATAAATATTACATCAACACTAATAGTCTAGTAAATTTTCTCAGGAACTTCTAAAATATTTTCTAAACAAATTTTGTATAACCAAAAATGGAGCATTAATAAAATAATTTTATGTAATAATGTTGAATTTTTCTTGTAGTTTAATATTTAACTATGTATTTCTATTTATAATTTTATATTTTAGTGTAAGATTTTATTAATTATTATTACTATAATATTTTTATATATGTGCTAGTTATCTACAAAAGTTCTATGGATTAATTTTAATTATGACAAATATAAGGAGCATAGTGTAAAATACAAATAATTTTGAAGTTAAATTTGAAATTTTGCTTTTGGAAAAGAACACTCTGAAACTTCAAAAATAGAGTTTGCAAAACTCTATAATAGAGAGTCTTTTTGGAGATGTTCTGAGGAAGTTGTCTCAATCAGGAAGAAAAGACTCTAGCCTTACATTTTTTTTTGTTATACTAACTGATACGCTTGATCTGGAGCGGAGAGAATGCACCTAGTATTACAAAGTGGAATGATTACCATACCGTCTGACCTGAATTTGAAATGCATTCTGACTAATGCTCTGTTTCGATAAACAATATTAACCACTTGAGTTAAAGCCAAATCAAGACTTAAAAAATCAAATCCATAACCGATATGGGTACGTACCAAACTCCAAAAAATTACCACTAAGCTACCACCAGTTAGTTCTACCTCTTTGATTTGCCTGCCTTTCCGTTCTCATTTTGATCATAGTATATTTACATGAATGTATCTTCTTAATGATAAAATATCCAAAGTACTTATTTTTATCTATACGCATGCATGCAGTTGAACAATACAATATTCATATTTTTTAATATTCAGAAATAGGTGTGTATCAGTGTATATTCATACAGTATATACAGCTGGAAAACAATGAAAAGAGGGTCTCATCTGGTTCTTTGTAATAAAATGCGGGGGTGATGTATTACCTGTTATTAGAAAGTTTAAGTTTCTTGGTATTAGAAAGCTCTGTCTTTTTTGTGTAGGTTCGTAGGCGTGTGGCGTTTCCTGGTTGTTCTTCTTCCCAAATAAAGCTCAGCCTTCGTCTTCAGCGGTGTTCTAGACCATGGGTTTTGCGGTCTGACTTGACTGGTTGCAGATTGAGGTGTGTTGCAAGCTGTTCTTGGTGAGCTAAATCTTAAAGACCTGTTCATCGGGGAAGCCAAAATTACCGGACTCAAAATCTCGTATTAACTGTGGTTCTCTCTTTTGCGGCAAGCGTCAGGTCCGATTCTGCTGTGTCTCGGTTAGCTGTTGTCTCTAATGTCTGTCCTTGTGAGTCTTAGTATGAGTGTCTGTTTAGTTGCTTTCAATTACTCTGCTTCTAGTTTCCTCTGTCCTTCTGTAACAAATTTGAAAAATCGGTAATTAATCTTAACATTGTTACCAAAAAAAAAAGTTTAAGTTTCTTTTTTCTGAAACTATTTATTTATTTTTTCAACTAAAAATCACACAAAATTTGAAAATCTATTCAAATCCCACCGCATTTTAAATTGGTTTTAATAGTAAAAGAAAATGTGTTTTTAATAAAAGAGTAAGTCAATTCGTAACTAACTTGACAGAAAACAAATTTGTGGATCAGGAGGAGATTAATTTAAATGCATGTAAGTGTTGGTCATTGGTTATGAATCTAACGTAATGTTTACTATGATATGGATTGGGCTTGAAACTGAGACAATCACATGTATTGGAGTTCACATTGTTTACCTCTTCCAACAGCGCTATCTCGTGGGTGTTTTCGAAGCAGAGAATCATGGCAAGATTCTCAACGAAGCATTAGAGCATAGTATCACTCAGTTGTTAATTTTGCTGAAGAGCTTGGATGGATCCTGGGGGAAGCTAGTAAAGAGAGAGGGGGGGGGGGGGTACATGCACCCATAATATTTTGAAAAAATAGTGTGTTCCTCAGCTTAATTTTATATACACACATATATATTGTCATTGGTAACATGTTTTCTTGTGGAGATCTTAACAGTAACATGTTTTAAGACATTGCTTGACAATGTTAATGGAATTCATTCAGTCTTACACTTAGGCTCTGATCGGTAAGTGGTAACCATGCGGAATGGCAGAATCATGTCTTGGACGCGATTACACACATATTTTACCAATCACAAAAATGTTGCAGAAAGAAAAAAAACATAAAAACGCAAGCTTGCATTTTTGCGGACAAATATATGAAGAAAAGTTTTATTAAGTAGAAAAATGAGTTTAGTTGATTATTGACAAAATCAACACTTTCATATTATTAAATTATATAATAATATCATTTCAAAATTTTAAATAAATAGAAATATATTTTGTAATGGTAAATAGTTATGTTGTACATAAAAACATACTATAATTGTTGTATAATATTATAAGATGTCACTCTATTATTAAAAACATATTAAAAATAAGCTAAATATTTGTAGTAAAACTTAAAATTTTTAAATAGATTTTAGTTATTTTCAAAAAAATTAGTAATTAGTTTAATTATTGATATTTATTTTTTTCATTTAGTAAATTATTTTAATCAATCTAGTATATATTCTGCATTTCTGCAAATTTTAAAATTTTCTGCCGCTCAATTAATTTTTTTCACGATTTCGCGATTAAACGTGTTTACCAATCAGAGCCATTATAACTAGTTGATTTCATTTATTCGAGCTTCTATTACAACTACATATGCACCTAATATCACCCAATCTCTGATAATTACTTGACCTAATAAATATAGTTTGAGTAAGCGAATTATTAATGAAATTGAAAATTGAGCTTAAGAAATTAATAAATTGTAATGCGTCATCAACTACATATACACAAGAGTACAACGAATTGTTAAATTTTTTTGTTTGCCATAAGACGACAAAATGCTTGTCATAATAAACACATAAGCAACTTGCTCAAAAGCTTCAAGAAACGTACGTGTTCTGCACACGTATATTCGTAAATGTTCTTTAATGCTTTTACAAGTTTAGCCCTATGCATACAAGGCGAGGTCCTCGCGTGTAATAACTACCGTCGCAAGTCGTCGTTTAGCTTTCATATTTTTGTCAAAATAAATAGTTTACATGCCGGTATTAATTTATTTGTTTTATAGTTATATTAAGAGGAAATTACAAGTTTACCACTTTCATGGTACCACTTTTCATTTTTACCATTATTTTCAAAAATACTTTCTTCATTAAGTGGTAAAAGACTCTTATGCTCTTGTTATTTATATATAATAAATCATTATTTAAATAAAAAAAAATATTAATTTTTTTTTAAAAAAAATTAAAAATTAAAAAATTAAAAAAGCTACAAAAAATTAAAAAAAATTAAAAAAATAAAAAAATAAAAAAAAAGTAAATTTTTTTAATGTTTTCGAATTATACTTTTTCAAATTCGAATTTTTTTATAAAAAAAAATTCAAATTTTTGATTTTTTTTCAAATTTCTTTTTGAAAAACGAAAATTATGTTTGAAACTATTTTTTTAAAAATTTTATATATTTTTAAGTATTTATATTTATTAGAATCATAAATATCACATTCCAAAAACCCTACCCCACCCCTCAACTCTAAATTCTAAACCCTAAATCTACATTAGTTAAACCTAAGGGTATAATTGTATTTTACCCTTCATTAAAAGTGACGGTAAAAGTGGTTAGTGTAAACATAAAAAGTGGTACTATGAATGTGGTATTTGTGGCAATTTCTCTTATATTAATACGTTTTTGTTAATTTCTATTTTCTTTCTTTATTATTCAGATACTAGATTGATTGTTTTTCCAAACCATCAACAAAAGTTTTTCTCTCTCTTTTCTCTACCTTTTCTCTAACAGTTTCTCAATCTAAGTTGCTTTTCCGGTGGCCGGTGGTCTTGTGCCGCCGGTTACCAATCATATTTGGTTTTGTTTTATGTAATATAGTTTCTTCGCTAGGCGATCTAATCTTCCGCGTAGTCGGATTCACTACTTCGCAAGGCGAGCTTTTGTTGTGCTTTTCAACTCAAAACAGAGCTTGGCTTTAAGTTCTTTTCTTTTGTCTCTGGATTTTGAGTTGATTAATAAAAGTTATGCTCTCCACTTGGTTCTAATTCTTATCCCGTTTGAATACTAGAGTAATTTCTTCTTTCATCGCTTACTCTGAATTCTAAATAGGAGAATCAGTCTTCGTTCTTTGGTTCAGTCAGTGATGGTGCTACACGAAGCATCTCTGAAGGTTAGAAGGATGAGTTTTAATGGAGATTTTGATTCACGTGTTGAAGAAGATTCAGATAAGCTGGCGCTTTGAAGCGGTCCTGCAAAAATCTTTCTTCTACTTGATTCAAGTTTCCTTGGACATAATTCCGGTGAATTAAGGTTTATTTGCTCTAAGGTTCGCGGCTTAAGGTGGAAAGCTTTCAAGTTTGGTATCGGAATTGGAATTTGTGACGGAGAGAAATAGACAGAAAGGCGATTCCAGAACCTTACGGCGGTGCTACTCACAGACGCGGCCAAGTTCGCCTCTTAATGCATGCGAGACGCGTGGCTAGGCGACGTGGCTTTGGAGATCCACTTGCTTACACGTTCGAAAGTTTCTGGAATTTCTTTTATTTGAACCGATAATTGTATAACTTAGTGGGTTTCTCTTTGTTGTAATTCTGATACCAAAATGTACTAATGCCCTTTGGGCTTAATCAATGAAACCCAAGTTGACAAAAAAAAAGATTGATTGTTTTTCCTAAAATAACTGCCGGGTTGTTGACTCCTAATAAGTGGAAACAACAAATATGTACGGTTTAAGGGCATCTTTATCCTTACTCTATTTTTTCTTTAAAATGGAATAAAAGTGAATATGGAGTAAGAAATGCTCCAATCCAACTTCATATCTTACTCCATAATGAAATTTACTCCATAAATGGAGTAATCTATTTTTTGTTTGTTCATCACTCCATTATGGAGTAGAAAATGGAGTAGGGTTAGAGTAATTTTACTCCATTTTCACTTTTACTCCATTTTGGAGAAAAAAATGAAGTTATACATTGGAGATACTCTAATACTACTAGTGTATATCAGAACTAAATATGGCGAAGAAAATTCTTATTTGTGTTTTAAATTGTACAAGAAGCAAACAGATGAACAAGATCTAGGTATGTTTAAAATAAAGTTTTATTACTTTGGAACATATTCATTTAATTAATTAAGGTAAGTTGGTAAAGTTAATTACTAGCTGGAGGCGACAAATAGTCAAACAAGGTACTTCAATGCCATCTCTTCTCATTTTTCAACTATCAGATTACTTTTTATTATAGTATTCAAGTATGAACAATCTAATGCTTAGATTCTTATTAAAATCAACAAATGTATTTTGATAGATTTTAGTACATACATATATTTTAACAGTATTATGTAAAATCATCTCACTTTTATCAGAAACACTCGACAGTATACTTAGAAAGTACCTTTAAATTAACCAAAAATACATTATTTTTTTTAATATTTGAAATCATAACATTAAAATAAATTGCTTGAAAGTTGAAAGATGGAATTTAGTTTAGCTATCTTCAAACCTACGTTAAAGTTTGACTTGACATGACTGAAATTTTAAAATGAATTAGACTATGTAAAATTCAACTAACGTTAGGTAAGAACAGCTTTATCCTCTTTACTACCAGCAGTCAAAAAGGACTAGATTTAATCTTATTTACTTAAGGGTAGCATCATAAATAGTACTTCAAACTTAGGGTATAACTGTAAAATAACAATTGTACTCTCTTCATCTCAAGCTAAAAAGGACGTTCTCTTCCATTATTTTTTTTCCGAAGAACAAAGCAAAGTGCTAAAGAGAGAGAGAGAGAAAACAAAAATTAAACCCGAAGAATCTTTTATTCTACATTTTCGCCTCTAAGATTCTGTTTCTGAACATTTACACCCTCACGCCATGTGTGGAGGAGCAATAATCTCCGATTTCATTCCGCCGCCGAGGTCTCGCCGCGTCACCAGCGAGTTTCTCTGGCCGGATCTGAAGAAGAGCTCGAAGAAACGCTCGAGTTTCTTCGATCTTGACGATGAGTTCGAGGCTGACTTCCAGGGCTTCAAGGATGATTCCTCTATCGATTGCGATGATGCGAAGCCGTTCGTTTTCGCCGGGGCTCGTAAACCCGCCGTCTCCGCCGCCACTGCCGGTAAATCCGCTTCCACCTTTACTTAAGAGTTATAAATTAACATTCGAGTTGATTAGTCATTAGCGATGTTTCTGAATGTTTATTCACATGCTATAGATTCGTATATGGTTTCTTGTTGGTGTGTATATATAAGATACCGTTATCATTCATAGTTTCAAGGTTCGGGTGAAGGTTTTTTTTTGGTTATCAGTTCCGGTTCGGTTGAGATACTTCGGTTTGCATATATTTTATACCTTCGTACCGGATCTATTTGGATATTGTTAGAGCTGGGTACGGATTAGGGGTTTTTGGTTCGGGTGAAGGTTTTTTTGGTTATCGGTTCAGGTTCGGTTGCGATACTTTGGTTTGCATATATTTTATACCACCGTACCGGATCTATTTGGATATTGTTATAGCTGGGTACGGGTTTAGGGGTTTTTCGTTCGGTTTTTCTCGGTTATCCGTTTGGATTTGGTTAATACTTCAGGTTCGGATATACTTGATATCATCTAACATGATAAATATATATGATGTTTTTATAGCTCGGATCTGATTCCGGTTTTTTGGTTCGTTTTTTTTTCCTAGGCCTGTTCTTGCTTATTCCATCCGTATACAAATATATGATGTTCTAGCTTTTTGTTTTGTATGCAAATGTATAATGTTTTAGGATATAATTAACGCAATTGTTTCTAAAACTAGAACATAAATTAGAAAGTAAAATTGTAAGTGGTGAAACTTTATTGATAAAACTAATGTTAAAAAAAAAAAAAAACTTTATTGATAAAACTAAAAATTAATACTCCAATTAAAAGAGTGTATTTATTGTTTTCTAATATGTGTGAGAAACCTTAAAAATTGTGTGATGTTTGGAGGTATATGAGGGTTGGGATGAAATTGATTTGAATATGCTCATGTAAGAACTATCTTTTGTTTCTTGTTATTTTTCCACCACCAGATTCAGTTATTGGCAAGAAAGTTGCTGACGGAGAAGGTGAGAGGTCTGCAAAGAGGAAGAGGAAGAGCCAGTACCGAGGGATAAGGCAACGTCCTTGGGGAAAATGGGCTGCTGAGATTCGTGATCCAAGGGAAGGTTCAAGAGTTTGGCTTGGAACTTTTAAAACAGCCGAGGAAGCTGCAAGAGCTTATGATGCTGCAGCTCGTAGAATCCGTGGTTCCAAAGCTAAGGTGAATTTCCCTGAGGAGAAGGAGAACCCACCTGCCAAGAAGGTGGCTCCAAACCCAAGTCCAGTTTTGGCTCAGAACTTGGACAACTCCTTTGACAACATGTGTTTCATGGAGGAGAAGCACCAAGTTAACAACAACAGCAATCAGTTTGGTGGTAATGGATATCATCAGTATTTCAGCTCAGACCAGGGTAGTAACTCATTCGGTTGTTCTGAGTTCGGTTGGAACGATCAAGCTCCTATAACTCCTGAGATCTCCTCTGCTTTTATCAACAACAACTCTGCTACATTCGCCGAGGAAGCTGATCCAGCTAAGCAGCTCAAGGTCATGGATTTTGAGACAACTTACAACAGCACTGAATGGGATTCTTCACTTCATTTCTTCAGTGGAGACGCTGTGGCGACTCAGGACAATGGTGCAAATCCTATGGAGCTATGGAGCATTGATGAGATCGATTCCATGATTGGAGGAGTCTTCTAAAGAGATCCATTGTCATTTAAAGAGTTTTAAAAACATTTTGAACTCTTTTCTTGTTGTCTTTTGTGTTTTGGTTTTGTTACTTTGTGCCCCTAAACATCTTCTTTAACATTGTCATAAGTTAATATGTTGAACCATTGTTCTGTTTTGTGATATGGAATGCTACTAAGGAACCGGTACGAATCGAACCGGTTAGAAAGCGGTGCGATTGCGTGTATACTATTTGACCGAAATGATTGCCTAGAAATATGAGCCACTTTTGTTATTTTTTTTAATACAATGAATCTAGAGGGAAAAGCCAAAAACGACGTCGGTAAAAGACAGAAGAATCTAAAGGTTGCACTTACTTTGCAAGTGGGTAACTGGTGAGTTTGTGTCTTTCTCGTGACACTTTTTTATGAGACGGGAAAAAAAAGAAAGTTGAATCACTCTTCTGGACATTTCTGCGTTTTCCGTCCTTTTCACCCATTTGTAATAAATACATCACATATACTACTTGTTTTAAGCGTAGTAGTATGGTGTATGTTTTGTATGTCACTCTTGCTTGATGTTTCAAGCTTTCAAATTAATCTACCAGATGACAAAAAAATCTACTTTTTAGTTTCCTTCAATTCAAATTTTCAATATAAATTATTTTGGATTTTTATAATATAGGTTACTTTTAAGTCTTATACAAAAACCAGTTAATTTAAGAGAAAAAAAATTGAATATGATTTGTGATTGAATATTCTTAAAGACAATAATAATTTTAAATAAAATATAAAAAATTTATAGGTGTATTTCTAACCAAAACAACTTATAAATTTAAACAAAATGAATTTACTAGTATACATAGTTTGTTGATTAAGCTGCAAAAAATATTAATTTTATAGATATATATATATATACATATATATTTAGTTCCCATGACCGGAAATTTAACTAATTTGATTGTTTGCAAAAGCAATTTATGCAAAAGATAAATAGTTGATAAATCTCTTTTCTAACCATTCCAGTCAATATGTCACTATCAAACTCTAATTAATCAACAGTAAACACTATGGTGCATGAGTTATATAAAAAAGTATAAGACCTAACATTTTTTTTGTTTTTTACTATTCTGAATAAATAAGTTATCTTACGGTGATACAAACCATTTGGAGTTAAAAAAGACCGAAACATTTGACTTTCTTTATAAAGTCATTTTGTATAGAAGTGTGGAGACAAATTTTAATATAATATAACTTATGTACATAGTCTTGTCGACATGTCTATAAGTTAGACTAAAAAAGCAAATCATTTCGTCTATATAAACATACATACACAAGCACACACACACACGACTTAAGAAGTTTTGTGGTGAATGAGAAAGTCAACATTAATGGAGAAAGTCACACAAAGAACTATCTCCTCCTCCTCCTCCACCACCTTCTTTTTGTGCTTCTTTATCTTCTCTTCAAGCATTCTCTTTCTCGCCGGAAAATCAGCAGCAAAAGTTTCTTATGACGGTGACAATGATGATAACGTGACGGCTTTGTTCATCTTCGGGGACTCTTTCTTGGATGCAGGAAACAACAATTACATAAATACCACTACACTTGACCAAGCCAATTTTCCACCTTATGGTCAAACATTCTTTGGCCTCCCCACCGGGAGATTCTCCGACGGTCGTCTCATCTCCGATTTCATTGGTGAGATATACATATTCTCCCTCCATTTTAGTATGTAATATGTTTTAGAGAAAGTTAAGTGTTTCAAAATGTAATTTTTTTTTTTAATTAAAAATGTGACCAATTTTATTAAATTTTGAAATATTTTCAGTTTATATTTTAATGACAATATTTAGAAAAACGAATGTCTTAATTTTTGGGTTCTTACTCAAAACAAAGGGCACACTTTTAATAAAGAATGAGATTTATATATATTATAAAGTTACTATTATATTACCTCGTGGCCTATTTAAATGTATTATATTGACAAAAATGTATGTTAATGATAGCGGAATATGCGAAGTTGCCGTTAATTCCGCCGTTTTTGGAACCGGGAGATAGTCAAAAGAAGCTTTGCGGCGTCAACTTTGCATCTGCTGGAGCTGGTGCTCTTGTTGAAACGTTCCAAGGTTCGGTACGTATATTAGCTTTTCATCTTTATTTTATTTTGAAATTATTTGAAATTTTCAAATAGTTTTGAATTATACCTTTGCATTAAGTAGTTTTGTGTATATATATAATATATGTATATCTTCTATTTGTCGTGCGCACAAGGCACATGGAAGTTTGATATGATTGCTTGATCAAAAAATTTGATTGAAGTTATTTTTTTTTATATTATAGATTACAATAGTATAGTACTATTATATAAAATATTAGAATACTAATTAGATGGTTCCATATGGGTGCGCGTTTGAGTTTTGACCCGATAATTGTGGCTATATTAGTTGAACAATAGTCTTAAAATGGATTCTTTTGTCCCACCTACGATTTGTTTTGTAGTTTAACATGCTTTATTTAGCTATGTAATAAGGTTCCATTATTATATTATAAAATATGTATTATTCACTTACTTATTTGGGACAACTAAATTTTATAATCTAAGGTCGGTGAGATGTATTATTCAATGTCAATCAACGTAATGACCAATTCTTAATAATTATTGCAAGGTGATAAGTTTGAGAACACAATTGGATCACTATAAGAAAGTGGAGAGATTGTGGAGGATAAAGTTTGGTAAAGAAGAAAGCAAGAAGAGAATCTCAAGAGCTGTCTATTTGATAAGTATTGGGTCTAATGACTACTCAAGCCCTTTCTTGACCAATCAATCTCTCTCCGTTTCGATGTCTCAACATGTTGACATTGTCATTGGTAACTTGACTACATTCATCCATGTAAGTTCATCATCATCATCATTATTATCATATAAATCGAAGACTGGTTCATTTGCATTCATTTGATATGGTTTTGTAATAGGAAATATACAAGATTGGAGGACGGAAGTTCGGGTTCTTGAATGTGCCGGATTTGGGTTGTTTTCCGGCTTTACGGATACTAAAACAGAAGAACGATTCTTGCTTGAGAGATGCTTCAATACTGGCAAGCATACATAACAAAGCTCTTTCAAATCTCTTGTTTAAGATGCAAAGACAAGTCAAGGGCTTCAAGTTCTCTCTCTTTGACATGAACAAAAGTCTTAAACTCAGAATGGATCATCCTTCTAAATTTGGTAACTGTGTTCTCTGTGAATTTTGTGGGGCTTTTTAATTTTGGGGTGGTAGTGAATATTCATTAAATGGCCCTTAAAAAACATGGCTTCGTATGTTTTTTTTTGACTGAACATATGCCTTCATATGTTTTGAATGAAAGGTTTTAAAGAAGGGGAAGAAGCATGTTGTGGGACAGGGAAGTGGAGAGGAGTATTCAGCTGTGGAGGGAAGAGAATTGTGAAGGAATACAAATTATGTGAGAATCCTGATGATTATATTTTTTGGGATTCACTTCATCTCACCCAAAATACTTACAAACAATTTGCAAATCTCATTTGGAATGGTGGGCACATGTCAGATTCTCTAGTGGTTGGCCCATACAATGTCAACAGATTATTTCAGATTTCTTGATGTGAATGTATGTTAATATACATGGATATGCTTTGTTCTTTTGTTGGTAACCTTTTTTTGTTCATCACTGGTTCAAGAAATTCAAAGTACTTTACTTTGGTGGTGGGGTTTTCTCCTTTCCCCAGTTCATCTTTTACAGTTTACTAACAATACTCTTTTTATTTCAGTAAATCTTACATTACATTTTAAATTTAAACTAGATTTTGACCCGTGCAACCGCACGGGTGTTTGTTTTCACTTTTCTATACATAAATTATTGTTTTAGAACATAAGTGGTATATATTTTTAATGTTAATCATATACTTAAATATTTATATAACTATTTCAAATACAATAATTTTATAATTTACATGTTATAATTAATTAATTGTTTAAACCTTATGTACTTGCCACTTCTTATTATATATTTATCTTATTGTATTTGCATTTAGTTATTAAGCAAATTAATATATTCATGAGAAAATATATTAAAAAAATATTTTGTATTTAATTTATGCTAAATTCTGACACGTATTTCAAAACTGGATTTATTTTTTACCAATATTTTTATGCTTATTCATTTTAGATAATTTATTATTGTATCTATAAAAGTGTAAGATATGTTAATTTTTATACATGTATTATATAGTTTGTTAATTTTAAGTCGTTCTATCATCATATTATATTTTAAATAAATAGTTTATATTTATGAAAATAAAATTTATAAATTTATCAATTGAATATAAATTTATCATATTTATTTTAGTCTAATAATTATATTTTAACATGATCATGACTATAAAAGTAGATAAAATAGGATATAATTTATTTATTTTATTTCTAAACGATAACTTAAAATACATTAAGTTATTGTTTAAATATTACACAGATTTATTAGAATTTTTAAATATAATATATATATATATATTATATTTAAAATGAAAATATATTATGATTAAAGTAGTTACAAATATTTTATATTATTAACTTTAAAGAAATACATGTTAATTTTTATACATGTATTATATAGTTTGATAATGTTAACCCATCTTACCAACATATTAGATTTTATTTTTGAACATAAATATTTTATAATTACGAAAGTAAAATATATAAATATATAAATTTAATACAATTTTATTATATTTAGCTCAATATAATAATTTTAATTTAATATAATTGATTAAGATTATATAATAACTAAAATATTATAGATTTTTTTATTTTTCATTTTATATAACTGAATATATTAATGTATAATAATATTTTAAACTAATTTCGAAATTAGTGAAAATATTTAAGTATAATTTCAAAAATGAAGATCTTGTAAAAATCTTTTTAAACAGATTTGTTAGAATTTTAAAATAAATAAATTTATATTTAAAATGAAAAGATATCAAAAGATACTATGATTAAAATATTTTAAAAATTATATTTATTATTAGTCTGAATTAAAATATAGTATGAATTTCTATGAATAGGTCCATTAGGTCCATTTTTTTAAAAATCACACATGAATCAAGGTTGTGACTTCTGTTTTAATATATAAGATACGCTTTCTTTCATTTCCATAAATTTTACACTACATTTAAATTATTTTATTTATGGAATTATTTATTCTACTTTTAACGTGAATGGATTATAAGTTTTACTAGTATGAATTATAAATCTACCAAATAGTAATTATAAAACTGTTTTCTAAATTAGTAGTTGACTGTATTTTATAATTTAATTAGAAGTATGTAATTTTTTAATTTATTTCAAAGTTTTTCTTTTTAGTTTTAGGTATGTTTTTGGACTTTTTCTGAATTTATTTGATAGGAAATTTTGTACATATATCAAAATGTCATTTGATAAATTTTAGTTTACATAATAATTAATAATTTTTAAAACATGTTTTATACAGGGGTGGTCCTGAGCACAGCGAATTGAAACATCGGCATAGGGCCTCCAAATTTTTTTAAAACTTTTACGTAGAAAAAGGTCCCCGAATTTGTAATAATTATTTTTTCGAAAATCCTTATTAAATTGTTTTAGTCTCCCAATATCTCAGAGACGCCCCTGGTTTTATATAATAAAATAGCCAAAACCCAAAACCTGAAATAATAGTAGAAAAGAAAACTGATAAACACCGACACTTGAGATTAGATGATGAGACGCTACCTCAGACACATAAACAAGTGAAGGGCCGAATCTTTCTTGATGTTGTAGTCGCTAGTGTACGGCCGTCTTTGAGAATCCAGCCATAATACAAGATTAAATATCTGTGTTTCCGAGTTGGTATGATTATTTGGTTGTCCGCCGAGTCGTTGAGAATCCAGCCATAATTCAAGATTAAATGCCAAGGCTGTTATTGGATGGAGCAGACGTACCCATAACTTATGGATACGTCTGTTCCATCCAATATGTAATTATTGTAGTAACCATTAATCTTAGAGTTAGATAGTCTGTTGTTTATCAAATTATCTGATCTATTGTGATACATGCTCAAGTATCTCTAGTGTCTACCAATAAACTCTATTAAGTAAATAGCTAAAATATTTATCTAAACTTATTATGCATTATAGTAAAAATATGCTAAATTAACTGTTGATATTATCACAACATCAATAATGAATGATTCAGTTCTTCTTCTACAATTTTTGGAGAGGCTTTCTTAGACTACCAAAAGCTTTGTATTCTCGCTTCAGATAGAAAATACTATATTGACTTTTAACTCTACATATTTCTCTAAATTTTACATGGTTTTGATAATTTTTTTTTGTGTTGGATGAAGAAGATCTAGGTGGTTGTAGTATTGAAGTATTGTACCTAAATTCAAACTGTTGTTCTTTTTTTTTTGTCATCACATGGTCACAACAGGGTCACACATGACACACCCACTACTTTACTAACCGAAAAAACTAGCTTAGACTGGGTAAGAAACCCATTAGAGCATAGTAGAAAGACTAAACAACTTGTCATCACTACCTTCAAGAGCAGAAACCATTGTCTCTCTAAATAGTGCATTACATAGAGGCCAAACTCTCTCATTTCCGGAACTGTTTTGAAGCCATGACAGGATGACTTACCATGACATATGACTGATATTTAATGATTTTCCAAAGTCACAATTTGGGCAGTGAGAATAGCTCCTCTATTTGCATGTTTGCTACTGCTTCTTCATACTCCAATACAATACCACTCTAAAAATGCGTAACCTTGTTAATCTCATAACTCATAAGCATAGAACTGAAAGGCAGCCTTATGCCTTTACAAATCCCCATGACTTCTTCCGTCTCCAAAGCAAGTGGTTATAATCACGTAAGAAATACCCTGACTATAACCTCATAAACTAGAAAAATAACAAGTCACGATTCTAAAACAGCTTTAATGGGCACATCTCAACAAATTTTTATTCCCCCGCTCTGTACATTAGTCTTTCTTCGTGAATGGGACTGTTGTGTATCACATTGTGGAAGAACCAATACTCATCCGGCTTTGACATTGTAGTGAAAGCACACATGTCATACAAATGTTTCCCTTTTATCATCAGTTATGTAATAGCCAGCTTAATGCCTTTGTTTTTTCTCTTTTTCAAAACAATTGGGCCCTATTACTATTTATTTATTAGTTTTATGACCCGGCGATTTTTAAAAACGTTAGTTGGGCCAGTTTCAAATTTCAATACAATCTCCATGTTTTTTTCTTTGTCAGCCACCCCGAATAGTGTGATCTCTATTATATGGTCCAACGATGTTGTAGTCGGCTAGGGTACGACCGTCAGTTAACCAGATTGAACATTTTTATCAAAATTATAATACTGAAATACTCTTGATTTTGTGCGATTAGTTGCTTCGATTGACCTAGATCTACTCGATTGAATAAACAAGAAAGAAGACACTCGAACTGTGTACTCAGGTTCACTGCACCTCCTCAATGTGAGAAGGCCGTTACTCCTGGGGCTGATCTATGATCAGCAATAATCCACTACTCAGCTCAAGCTTGAGCTTTCGGATTACAACCTCGACACCACCGATCTTTCTCTCTCTATCTCGAGACTAAGAGCTTCCTTCTCTATCACTTAGAACTCTAGCTCGAGATAAGGCTAGCATAACAATTTATACGATACCGTTTTACACCGCTTAGCTCACGTGATACAACAAGTTTATCTAGATAACCTAAACCGGTTATTCTAGTTCTATTAGACCGGTGGTTCAATATAACCACATATACATTAATACGATGGACACATTCTTCATATTCATTAATATTTTTAGCAAAAACTAATCAATTTAAATTTTTGGTATTTAATTAAAAGATTTTTTTTTCAATATACATCGTAACTAATAGTCAAGTACTTGTCTAATATTTTTGATGGGTTTCAATTGATGACCACCATAGAAACTAAGAAACGGTAGGAATAATAAAGAAAATACTTTATAAATAACTATAAGAAGAAAATAGAATATGATCAAAACGAAAAGTGCGAGGAAATGATAAAAAAAGTTAAACACAAGTACTACAGAGGTTTATAACAGATAGTTATTATTTACACCATATGTACGATATACATCTCTATCTATCGTTAACATATGGGACCAGGACATATAAACCATGCTTATAATTTCATATGTTTTCTCAAAAAATAAAATCTCCATGAAGTTTGCTCGTGGATAGTGTCAGTAAAACAAATATAGTTTTTAATATGTGTAAATAGAGCAGACGTGGTTCTTGACTCAAAAACAAAAGTTTTATCTGTATATATAATTTATGACTTTATAAAAACTGTATTACCATATTAGATATCTTTCATGAAAAATTTAAAGTTTGAACATGATTAGTTTTGATATTTATTTTCAAGCATACATTCGTAACCCAAATACATATCTGAAGTCTGAACATATTTATTGTGTGAATCAACTGATTTTTTTTTTCTTAATCAGAATGATTGGTCTCCGATGCGTACGTGTTGTAGTAATCTTTTATTTTTAGAAGACGTGTAGCTATCAATCTTTTGTTTTTTTTTTCACAGAATTTTCCTCTTGGTTCTACATGATAAAACTTTGAAATATCTGATTATTACTTGTTCCACAAGATTACTGATTTACAGTTTCCTATTGTACCTCAAGACTAGCGACCAAACGCGAACCCCAGTCCAATTTTGCGGCACGATGTTATCTGCTCGCCTTAATACATTTTACAAGAAAAATCGGGTATAGATTCAAATCTTGCATGAGATTGAGAGGGTAAATGAAAGTGTAAGAACGATTTGAAAGTGGATTTAAAGTATAAAATAGAAGAGAATACATAATTTTAATCTTTTTTTGGTAATTTTCATATGAGACAATGATGTTGCAGGGCTCTAGAGAGCAACTCTCAACATTCCAAACACCTTGTTGTTAAAGAATTTATATGCGTATAGGTTCAACCGATATATGAAAGAAATAAAATGATTCTCCTAACTTTCAGGTAAACAAAAAAAAAAAACACTTTCAGGTAAACATTATGTACATTTATCTCCATATATTTCTTTACTAGGATGAGACCCGCGCATAGCGCAGGGTGAGTCTTTTGTATCAGTAATTTTGAAGTAATATAGTATTTATGGATCCTAAAGCAATATGAATTACATACTCATTGATATTTTTGATTGCATAAACTATATGAAAATATAAACCATATAGTTTAAAAACAATCAGAGTGTGTTGTATCATAGTAATGATTTGACCATTACAGGTAAATAAATTAGCCTGATCGAAGCTTAAATATTCGGACTGAATAGTGTTAATCTGTTAAAAAGGAATAGTATTAATCTATTATTGATGGATCCGCGCTTGAAAAGCGCGGGTTTTTTGGATTATATTATAATACAAAGTCTTATTATATCAAAAAATATATTTTTAACAGTTATATAATCTATGAATTAGTTTATTTGATATTTTATATGTACACTTTTACGTAAGTTTTTTTAGGCATGAGAATTATATCCGGATCAAAAAAACAAACCTAGCCAACTCGGAAATATAGGTTTAGTTCAGATCGAGAGAAGATAACCTAGTGGGGTTTTTTTGGACCCACATGTCTTTGTTTGAGTCCGGTCCTACCCTAGACCCGATCATAAATATGTTGTGTTTATTAGGTATATTTGGATATTTCGAATATATTTTCGGCATTATGGATATTTTTTTAGGTTTTTGGTTTACGATTATAGTTTTTGATTTCAGGTAAATTTTCAAATTAAAATTTTTTTTTGTGTATTTGGATAAAATTTTGTGTATTTTCAGTTCAGTGTCAGATTTTGAATAAGATTTTGAATTTTTAGGTATTTGAATTTTTTGGGTATTTGTTTGGAGGTTCAAGTAATTTTCGTGTTTCAGATATTTTTCAGATTTTTCGAATTTTTTTAGGATCCTAAATACTCGAACAGATGTGGACCCATTACATCCATATCGGGTCCAACAACCTTTTGATATAGATTTTTAACGTTATTGTACAAAAACATGGTTGATGAAATATTTTTAGAAAACTCATTTTTAAATATGAAAATATCTATCAAAATATAGACGATTGAAAGTTTAGTATATAATATGAGATTTTAGTGAGAAAATTTATATATGATATGATTACGTTATTATAAAAGAAAGAGGAAGTTAAAATGTACACATAAATGTTGTGTAACTTCTCTTGCTTTAAATTATATATTATATGATAAAAGTGAAAATATAAAATATTAGTTTCAATGCTTTTACAATTAAAAGTCAAAATGGTAAATATAGTAATAATAATGATTAAGATTTAGGAGTGGTATTTGAATAAATAATGGAATTGAATAAATTATTGTTAGAGAAATATATGGTAAGATATTGTTAGTCTAAGTTTAAGGTAAGACCAAAAAATAATGAGTTAAATAAAAGGGTCCAAACAATTTTGATAGGTAGATTTTTTAAGACTCTTTCCCTTTTAATAGTATTGATTGATGGACTTAGTTTGAGCCATATATTGTTATATGTGATCTCTAATTATTGACGGACTTATCTAAATTATTTATGTTAATGGACCATCGTTATTGATCAGAAAAACATATTCAGATATTGTCTTCCTTAATTACTGTCATGGCCTTCGAAATTCTTTTTTTCTTGTTGGGAGTGTACCCGACCTTTAAGTTTTTTTCTTGTAACTCAGCGAAATATTGCAAACATTAGCCACTCTTTTCGACCATCCCTTCTTCAACTTTATAGTACACGCCATTCTGGTAGTGTGCTTGGCTGGTGTTAGATCATTAGAGTCAGAATGCTGAGATGAACCACCATGACACATTAGAGACCCCTGCATAGTTAGCATACAAACAATAAGCCGCTCATTTTTTACATAATTACGGAATATAGGTAATAGATATAAATAGCATTTATATAACCTCAGGTGCATCAGAAAGCACCGAGAATGACCCTCCAAAAAGATTTTTTTTTCTCTATGAAAGATTATGCTTAATGATGAAATGGCTAACATTGTAGTGGCTTATATAGAAGAAAATCAGAGCACTGATGAGCAATTTTTTTGAAATATTAGCATAATTCATGGAACAGAATAAGCTTGCCAATCACTCTCTAATTAACGCAAATCACAGTATAATTTACCATATATACTTTTTGACACCAAAACTCTTTAAATGTCCTAGTTACTGGCGGAATAACTTATATATTTATGACTGCAAAATATTTAATATAGTCAAAACTATCTATATTCTACTTTAAAAGAGTAAAATATCAATTACCATATCCTCCAAACTTAGTTTCCGTATACCATCAGTAATCAGCACCAGATTCATGTATATATTGCTTTAATAAATCGTTGTAAAGTAGCAAATTTTAGTCAATTGAATTTGTTTTCATTACGCCATTTCGGTTTGTGAAAATCCCTTTGAACTTGTGTTTTGGTTAAGATCCGCATTACGGCGTAATCATCAAAAACTGGAAGCCTTTTGGAAACTTAAAAATATCAACTAATTGGAGGTGAGAAGATTAGTATGATCGAGGAGATTATGAAAAAAAAAACAAAAATTCTGATAATCAACCCAAACATGGAAAAAGTTTTAAGAAAAACTACAGGGTAAAAGAAACAAAATCAATGATATAAACGAATCAATGATATAAAAAGTTTTCAACGATTCTGTTGAGTAATTCGCGAAAGCCGTAGGAGAATATAAAAAAACAAATATTAAAGAGTTCAACGATGTAGAACATCTTGAACAAAAAAGGAGGCCATAACTTAAAGTACGACGACTGGTAAAAAAGATAGATAATTGTTTTGACTTTTACATAAGGTAAAAGCTACGGTTAAGAAAAGGTAACTTTTATGAGAGCATGATATATAACGACAATTATTAGTTTGGATTGACAATGGCATTTGTTATAATTTCTCTAAGTGAGAAAGGATAATTTTATATATGAGCTGAGAGTGAATATGGTGTTGACATGTCAGCATGGCACTCATGTAAATAACTTATATTTTGAAGGTTATTCTTTCAAAATGTTTCTCCTTTAATAAGAAAGGGATTATTACAATACGAATAAGCCATCTGTTAAAGAAGAGTAACGATAAAACTATCCTTTGATAGTTTCACTCTAATTATCACGAACATGGAAAGTAATGTTGGTATGAATTATAAGTTTTATCTTACAAGTAAGTTGATATTGTTGTCGGTAGAGTTCCTCAAAGATGGATTCATCTTTGCAGCATATCCTCATATATGGTTTCAATTGTTGTTGTCTTGTCATCGATGTAGAGGGGAAAATATTATCATCTAACTTGTCAAACATATACTCAATCAAAAGGGGAAAAAAAAAACTAAAAACTATTATGGCCACATTATTCAGATCACGCAACCATATTTTAAACCCTTATATTTTTACAGCAATTTGGAATTTATTTTTAGATTTTTTGTTTCTTATCTCGTTTTTCTTTCTAGGTTAGATGGAATAGACAATGCATAGGCATTTAGAAAGTTATTGAACTTCTTTTGGTCAGCTTCATACTTTTCAAAGTCGTGCATTTGAAAATTATACTTGAGAAAAACAATTTGATCACAGTAACTTTTTCCAAAAAAAATAAAAATACTTTTGTGGAATAGCAAACTGTGGAATAGAGGCGTTTCGAAAACGTATATAAATCAAAGCTGTCACTTACAGAAAACATATCAAATACTTTTGTATCCCTAATAAATTATGAAAAGCTCTCGACTATTTTCAACCATCTTGTTCCTCTACACAATCATCTTATCGATAAGCTCAATCAACTGCAAAGAGAATAATAACAATCTCGTCACGAACCAAGCTGCTTTGTTCGTGTTCGGAGATTCTCTGTTCGATGTCGGAAACAACAACTATATCAATACTACCACCCGATCCAATTTCTTTCCATATGGTCAAACCTTTTTCAAGGTTCCTACTGGAAGAGTTTCTGACGGACGCTTGATTACCGATTTCATCGGTAACAATAAAAAAAAACATAAATATACTTTTACTAATTTTGTTTCTAGCTAGTATATTTTTAACACAATTTTTTTAACAGCTGAGAAGGCATGGTTACCGTTGATCCCACCAAATCTACAACCAGGCAACAGTAACAGTCAGTTGACCTATGGAGTTAATTTTGCTTCTGCTGGTGCTGGAGCTTTGGTAGAAACCTTTCCCGGAATGGTAAATATCATTAATTTTTACTATTCCATTTTATTTGAAAATATATCGCTTTAGTATTTTGTGCTTTCTTTTATATTAACTAAAATGATATATTCAGCTTTTTTTTGTTAATTTTGTTTTAATATTTTTCACGCGAATAATAGCCAAAAAATCAGTCTTTACAAAAAGTAATTTTTTTGATTTTCTTTATGTATTGCATAATTTTATATTGATCACTAATTAGGAATATATATGACTAAATATTTGTTATAAAGAAGTTACGTTGAAATTTTAAAACAATATTTATTCTGAAACAGAAAATATATTATTAACTTTAAATTGAAATAGAAAGGGTAGACATAAGGTTTGACTAAACTCTCTCTTTTTGTATTAAAAATTCTAGGTGATAGATTTGGGAACACAGTTAAATAGCTTCAGGAACGTGGAAAGGAGCTTGAGATCTGCACTAGGAGATGCAGAGGCCAAAAAGATTTTCTCAAGAGCTGTTTATATGTTTAGTATCGGAAGCAACGATTTATTTTTTCCCTTGGTGGCAAACTCTTCACTTTTCCAATCCAATACCAAAGAGAGATTCGTTGATTTTGTTATTGGTAACACGACATCCGTGCTCGAGGTAAAACAAAAACAGAAAAACTGATCTCAAGTTTATTAGCTTTTGGTCTATACAACAAGAGATATATGTTTTGTTTCACAGGAAGTGTATAAAATGGGAGGAAGGAAGTTTGGATTCTTGAATATGGGAGCATACGAGTGTGCACCACCCTCGTTGCTCTTGGACCCAACAAACATAGGATCTTGTTCCAAACCAGTCGCTGAGCTGATCAATTTGCACAATAAGAAGTTTCCGGATGCTTTAAACCGGCTACAACGTGAACTTTCCGGATTTAGATATGCTCTTCACGACTATCACACTTCTTTGTTGGATAGAATTAACAATCCTTCTAAATATGGTAACTAAAGCTACATGGTACTTATATTTATATAAGAGACTGATCTTTAGTAGATTTTTGAAAGCTTTGTGTTTTATTTGTTTGTTTTGAAGGGTTTAAAGTCGGGCAGATGGGATGTTGTGGAAGCGGACCATTTAGAGGAATCAATACTTGTGGAGGCCGAATGGGACAAAGTTACGAATTATGCGAAAATGTTAACGATTACTTGTTTTTCGATTCATCACATTTGACAGAGAAGGCACATCAACAAATCGCAGAGCTGGTATGGAGTGGACCGCCTAATGTCACTAGACCGTACAATCTCAAAGCTTTATTTGAGCTTAATTAAATTACCGATGTATGTCTATGAAATAAAGATGAGATTGATATATATGTAAACAAAAAAAAAGATGAGATTGATATATATCTTATCTAAGCTTGTTTATAAGTAATATACTTTGTGTTTAAAATAATAATAATAAGGTGGATGGATGATTAGTGATATGATATCTCTATAGCAAAAGTCTTTCATAGCTCAGTTGATAACCTAGAGTTCGACACAACTTTTCCACGAAGCTAAAAGAATTCTAGAGATTAAATACACTTTTTCATTTCAATTTTATATGTTTGTGGGGTGGAATACAAGTTAGCTAAAAATCCTAGATTTCGAATCTTAAGTTGTTTCTTATTGATTTTTTTTTTATATTTCCAATTGATTTTCCATATCAATTCAAATTCAAGTAATAAAATAATTTTTTGATCTTAAGAAAAAACTCAATTGGTTAGAGTACTTTTTAGCAAGCGGAACATGTTGAGTCAACTCTCAATGAAAGGATATAGATTACAAGTTTAATCTTCGCACGAGCGTTAGCAAATTAGATTCATTATCGAATTAGCAACCAGCTAAAATCTCTACAAACATAGTCTGTGGATTCAGAAGAAAAAGATTACCTAGGTGGATGGAAGCATCAAGAATCTCAAGCAATTAGAAAGTTGTTGGTCTTCAAAATAATTTCAATTATGTTCTCCTAAACAATTAGAATTGTTTTTTGTAAACAAACTTTTTTTTATTGATATGCATGGTTTCAAATTGTTCAAACAATGCATGGGCATTTAGAAAGTCTACTGAACTTATCTTGGTCAACTTCATACTTTTCCATCTATAAGACAGCATGTGCATTTCACTAAAAAGTCCTGCATTTGAAAAGTATCTATGCTTGAGAAAAACAACTTGGACACAATAACATTTTTCCACATGTTAGAAAACATATATATAACTGTCACAATACATATCGAATACTTTTGTGTCCCTAATAAACTATGGAAAGCTCTCAACTATTTTTTATCATCATGTTCCTCTACACAATAGTCTTATCGATAAGCTCAATCAACTGCACAGAGAAGAATAACAATCACGTCACAAACCAAGTTGCTTTGTTCGTGTTCGGAGATTCTCTGTTCGATGCCGGAAACTACAAATACATCAATAATAATACAGCTTTCCAATCAAATTTCTTTCCGTACGGTCAAACCACTTTCAAATTTCCAACCGGAAGAGTCTCTGACGGACGTTTGATTACCGATTTCATAGGTAACAAAATATATATAAATTTTTATACTCATTTAAGATGTAAAAAAAAAAAACTATTTACTCGTTTACTTTCAATAAACGTGACAGCTGAGAACGCATGGTTACCACTGATCCCACCAAATCTACAACCAAGCAATAGTAACAATCAATTTACCTATGGAGCTAATTTTGCTTTTGGCGGTGCTGGAGCTTTGGTAGAAACCTTTCCAGGAATGGTAAATATCATCATCTTTCTACTATTTTATCTCTTTATTATATCTGGTTTAAATATATTGTTGGGAAAAAATCCAGAACAGTATTCTTTAGTTTATCATAAATTAAATATAGTATACATAGGAAAAAAATCTCCAAAATCTTCTCTATTAAACGAGAAGTACCATTTTTATCTACTACAAAATAGTCATACTAGAAGTCTAGGTCCATATATTCAAATAATATTTTTATTGTTTACATTAGTTTATTTAATGAATAACATTTCTAAATAATTATAAGGATATTAAAAACAAATCCATTTTAACTATAAATTAAATTTTAGTTTTAGGAATAATAAAATCTATTGAGAGAAAATCTAACAAAATCTTCTTAAAATTTTAAATATTCTTTTTAATTAATGCACTGATTAATTTTGCAATTAATAATATAATGTTATTAAAAATTAATTTTAATTACTTTTTTATTATAAATAAAATAATGAAATTATTTTCTAATTTTATAAATTTTATAAGTATATTCTACATTATATTAAAATAGAAGTAATTAATGAATTACATATTAAAATTATGTTTTTTTTGTGCAAACATATTAAAATTATGTTGAATTGGTAAGCCAATATATTTTAAAAAAATACATTCATTAAGATAAATAAATAAAATATCATTCACCGTTTAAAGTGACTAAAACATCATTCACCTTTTAAAATGATTAATATTCATAAATTATGTAATAATGTTTACAAAAAATAAAATTATTAACATATGTTAAATTTTAATATTTATAATTATATATCATCTATTTATTTATTTTAAAATGAGAGCAATATATTATCATAAATTATTATATACAAAATATTATAAAATTTTATATTTATAAATGAAATGTTATCCGCTGGGTGTGCGAGTTAAAATTTAGTAAAATTTATTTTAGAAGAACAAAATTAAACTCAAATCTTTGGCCTCTATTTGAAGATACTCTATTTTGTTATTTTATATTAACTTAATATACATTTTTGTCGTGAGTCTCTTTTTAAAATTTTTGTGCAAATAATAACAAAAAATTAAAACTGGACAAAACACCAGGATTCGAAAGACCGAATCTAATCCGACCCAAAAAATAATATCAAGTTCAAACCAAAACTTAATGTATTCGAAAAGGTCCAAAATATGAGTTTTAAAGAATCGATTCGAATCCGTCCCAAACCAAAATATTTTGGATATCTAAAAATATTTAAATGAAAATCATATACTTAAATATATTATTTTTAGATTTAATTATAAAATATCAAAAATACTTAAAATTATATAAAAAAGCCTAAAGTAAATATTCAATAATATCTAAAAATATTCAAAACACTAGAATGTCTTATTTTCATCCAATATCCAAACTGAACTATTTTTATGCTAATTTTAGACATTTAGCTGTATATTGTTTTTACTTTTGGATTTTATGGATTTAAGTTATATTGGAATTTTTTAATTTTTTACATAATTTAAACAGATTCAGAAATCCTAAATCCGAAAAGAGACTTAAATTTTAGTCGAGAAAATCAAAATCCGAAAAGACCCATTGTTTGTCTACGCTTGGGATAATCTTTTGATTTAAAATTCCAATATAACTTTACGAAAAGATGACTTTAGAATTCCTTTATCTATTTTATATCAACCATTGATTATGAAGTAAACTAAATATATGTGATAAAAAAGTTACAAGGAGATTTTAAAACAATATTTATCCTGAAACAGAAATTATATATTATAAAAAAATTATATTGAAATAAAGAGAACATACATATATTTTTACATAGCCACCAATGATATTGTTATTTGACTAGTAAACTCTCTCTCTCTTTTTTCTTTAATCGTTCAGGTGATAGATTTGGGAACACAGTTAAATAGCTTCAAGAACGTTGTCAGGAGCTTGAAATCTGCATTAGGAGATGCAGAGGCCAAGACGATTTTCTCAAGAGCTGTTTATCTGTTTTATATCGGAGGCAACGACTTAGTTTATCCCTTAGTTGCAAACTCTTCACTTTTCCAGTCCAATACCAAAGAAAAGTTCGTTGATTTTGTTATTGGTAACACAACATCCGTGGTCGAGGTAAAAGTAAAACCGAAAACTGATCTCAAGTTCATTGAGGAAAGAATGTATATGTTTTGTTTCTCAGGAAGTGTATAAAATAGGAGGAAGAAAGTTTGGATTCTTGAATACTGGAGCATACGAGTGTGCACCAGTCATATCGATCTTAGACACAACAAACATAGGATCATGTTCCAAACCAGTCGCTGAGCTGATATATTTGTACAACAAGAAGTTTCCGGATGCTTTACGGCGGCTACAACATGAACTTTCCGGATTCAGATATGCCCTTCACGACTATCACACTTCTTTGTTGGAAAGAATCAACAATCCTTCTAAATACGGTAATTAAAGTTACCTGGTAATTACATAAATGTAAGAGATTGATCTTAAGTAACTTTTTGAAAGTTTTGTTTGTTTTGAAGGGTTTAAGGAAGGTAAGATGGGATGTTGTGGAAGTGGACCATTGAGAGGAATTAATACTTGTGGGAATCAAATGGGAAAAAGTTACGAATTATGCGAAAACGTTACCGATTACTTGTTTTTCGATGCCTCTCATTTGACAGAGAAGGCCCATCGACAAATTGCAGAGCTGATATGGAGCGGACCGCCTAATGTCACTGGACCTTATAATCTTCAAGCTTTATTTGAACTTAATTGAAATCGCCGATGTATGTCTATGAAAATAAAGATGAGATTGCTATATATCTTGTCGTTTTTTTTTTGCACAAGCTTTATTTGAACTTAATTGCTATATATCTTGTCTAAGCTTGTTACTAATATACTATGTTTCAAATAATATCAAGATTGATGAATGCTTTGTGATAATATCAATACTATTAAAAAGGAATGAGTCTTAAAAAATCTACCTATAAAGTTGTTTGGACCCTTTAATTTAGCTCATTATTTTTTGGTCTTATCTTAAACTTAGACTAACAATATGTTACCATGTATTTCTCTAACAATAATTTATTTAATTCCTTTATTTATTCAAATATCACTCGTACATCTTAATCATTACTATTACTATATTTACCATTTTGACTTTTAATCATAAAAATATTGAAACTAATGTTTTATATTATCACTTTTATCATATAATATATGATTTAAAGTAAGAGAAGTTACACGACATATATGTGTACATTCTAACTTCCTCTTTCCTTTATAATAACGTAATCATATCATATATAAACTTTCCTACTAAAATCTCATATTATATACTAAACTTTCAACCGTCTATAGGTTGATAGATATTTTTATATTTAAAAATGAGTTTTCTAAAATATTTCATCAACCATGTTTTTGTACAATAACATTAAAAATCTATATCAAAAGGTTGTTGGACCCGATATGGACGTAATGGGTCCACATCTGTTCGGATATTTAGGATCTTAAGAAAATTCGAAATATCTAAATAATCTGAAAAATATCTGAAACACGAAAAGTACTTGAAACTCCAAACAAATAGCCAAAAAAATTCAAATACCTAAAAATTTAAAATCTTATTCAAAATCTGTCACTGAACTGAAAATACCCAAAATTTTATCCAAATACCCAAATTTTTTTTTACTTTGAAAATTTACCTGAAATCAAAAACTATAATCGTAAACCAAAAATCTAAAAAAAAATATCCATAATGCTGGAAACATATTCGAAATATCCAAATATACCTAATAAACACAACATATTTATGATCGGATCTAGGGTAGGACCCAGACTCAAACAAACACATACGGGTCCAAAAAAAGCCAAATATGTTATCTTCTCTAGACCTAAACTAAACCTATATTTCTGGGTCGGTTCAGTTTATTTTTTTTATCCGGATATAATTCTTATACATAAAAAAAATTTACGTAAAAGTGTACATATAAAATATCAAATAAACTAATTCATAGGTTATATAACTGTTAAAAATTATATTTTCGATATAATAAGACTTTGTATTATAATATAATCCAAAAACTCCGCGCTTTCCAAGCGCGGATCAAAATCTAGTATCTCTATTATAAAAGGCTTCATAGCTCAGTTGGTTTAGTAAGCGGAATGTCTTGAATTTTACTTCCAGTGAAAACATATCTATCTATTATATTAAAAATGAAGTACACAACAATACTTACCTATTTTTAAGTGATTTTTTACAATTTTTATTATTATTTTAAAACTAATTTTAACCACCTCATTTTGTTATTTTCAAAATAATTCAGCAGTATTTATTACAGAATTTAAACAGAATTTACCTAGTTTAAATGTTTTATTACATCTTTTACATTATTTTTACTCTTGCTAACTACTTCATTAATTGTTTTTATCATAATAATTTAACAACGTTTTAACCATAATAATTATACAGATTTGAATAACCTCCCTGCCCTAGGACGGATACGATGGATCACGTCCTCCCCACCCTAGGGATATGATGGATCACGTCCTCCCCACCCTAAGGCAGACACAACCCACGACTGTCCTCTCCGCCCTAGAGCGGACACGGCCCACGACCATCCTCCTCTGCCCTAGTGCGGGCACATTGTTGGTCTCTCCTCCCTGCCCTAGGGCGGGCATGATACCTTCCTCCGTTATCTTGATCAGGTCACTCCTTGTTTCGTCTCGATTATACTCATAGCCGAAGTTTTACGACAAAAACCGCGGAGACTTTTTTTTTTTGTAAAAGTTTAGATTAATCGTATAAAACAATAACGGAAGATTTCTCCGAAAGAAATCATAAAAACGCTTAAGTCGAAATACAGTCTAAAAGGGTCCAAAATGCGACACGTGCCTACATGTGATTTTAGACGAGGATAAGCCCAAGCCTTTATGTCGGTTTACTCAATTTTTGCAGGAAATAAATGAAAAAAAGATAAATGTCAAGTTTCCAAAATAATCGTGAAGATCAAAAGAATAAGGAAGATTTCCGAGAAGGGATAAACTCAAATCGAGGATAGGAAGAGAAAGACGACCGACCTTGAGGGATATATAAAGAGAGTCGACACGAAGTGCAAGGGGGATCCGAAAATTGAGACCTAGGAGATTTCTGTTAGTTTTATGAGAACTTAGAACTTAAGTGGCTAGACTAGCAAGTTCCGTACTTAGAAAGATTTTCCGCTTTTTTTTTTATTCTCCATTGTTCACGATTTCATGTTCATCTTGTTTTCGGTGAAACTCTGTATCTCAATTCATCTTATTCAATAAAACGCTTCTGGTTAATTCATCATTGGTATTTTTTATTATTATTATGTTTTTCGTATTTGTGTGTTTACATAGATAATCTGGATCTTCTGAAAAAATCGAAAATTTTGATTTTCTTCCATTGACTAAAATCGATAGTGCGAATTTCGATTTCTACACGACGTAGGTTAGATCTTTCTATAGCTCAGGTTAATTCTAAAGCATTACTTTTTTAAATCAGGTTTGTAAATTCTTTTTTTACACTATCAATTTTTTTGTGGGTGTGTTTTACTGTATAAAACAATAAACCTTCACTTATTTGTAACTTTAGAAAATTAATATGTTAGTTATTAAATCTTTTCAAATATACAGACAGAATTTTACAGCAAAATTATTTATAGTTACAGAAAAGAAATTACAGTTTTAATTCTATAAAAAAAAATGTTACAGCTCCTTCAATCAACTCCTATGACTGAAAAAAATTGAATAGCATTATTACAGTTGAGTAGTCAAGTTATATATATGTACGTCCGACAAAAAAAAATGATATCATATTAAACGGATCAATAAATGTGATAAGATCCAAATCTTTTTAAATAGGATACTAGATCAAATTGGTACTATATAATTGTCTTGAGCAATGGGCAGCTGACAAAAAAAATTTGTCTTGAGCCGGAATATAGGGTCAAGATCAGTCGTTGCTTCTATCTTGCCACATCGGGATTAAGTGACCGTTGCAGTTCATGGTTTGCCATGTACTTTGGATCAGATCAAGATGACTGATGAGCTTTGTCTTGTGTTATTATTATTTACTAGGTGATTTTCCCGTGCTCATGCACGGATATAAATGTTTTTGAAGTAAATATACTATAATAATTAATTACTATTTACTTTTAATTTTAAATTAATTTATAATTTGTATGCATCATTTATATTTATAATATTATATTACTTTAATAATACATATGATTTTATATATGTTATATTTAATCGGTTTTGTTGTTTTTACAGTCAATTTAGTTATAATTTGCGTAATTTGGAATGCATCTCTGAATTCAACTATAATATTTTTTATTCTAAATATATTAAAATTTTGATTAATTTCTTATTTGCATTTAGGTGGTTATTGTCTTAAATATATAAATATATTTTATGAATATTATGTATAACTTCAAATATTTTGTGCTTGGACTAAAAAAAATAAAATAAACTAAAGTGTATGATTCCATTTTACATAAATTAATATAATGATAATATTCTGAAGTCTCATGCATATATATATAAATTTTAGAAAAGAACTAAATTGTAACAGTTGTTTAATATTTTATTTTCATTTTAATATGTTTTGAGTTGTTCTATGATTTATATTTATAAAATAAATTACTATTCTTATAAAATTATATATTCTTATTTTAGTTAAATCTATAATTTTATATATAAGTTAGATTAGTCGAATCACTCATGTTGTGAGTATATTGATTTATTGTTATTCTTTCAAATTCAAATGATATATTTTTATTTTTATTATAATCAAGTCAAATCAAATCAATTTTATTTATCGTTTACACATGCATGTATTTTCATAATATTTATCAAATTATATATTGATGTTTTTAAAAATAAATTATAAAAGAAAGTGATGCTCAATAGGAAGTTACATACATAAGTAGGTGATACATTTCTAGAAGCTCATGAACACATATTAATATTTATAATAATTAAAATATTCTATAAATTCTAAATAACTTTATGCTTTTAATTTATTGAATGGAAACTAAAATTTAATTAAATTAATATTAAAAATGAGAATTCATATTTGCTTTGGTATTTTGATTATAGTTATATTAAGTTCCACAAACATAAAATTTAAAAGAAAATTTAATATTAAGAAAACAAATAACTTTAATAATGATAAATTATAATATATCTATTTTACAACTATTTGATTTTTTTTTGTTTTCAATATCTCTTAAAAATAACAGTACACAAAATTGTAATTTTATTTGAAAATAATATTATATAAGTAAAATATAATTTATCGATATTGTTTTTGATGTAATTGGAAGCTATTATAGTCAACAAAATATATGAAAAATATATAAATAATACTAATTATAAACTATTTTTAGTCAATTAAACATATATCAATTTATGTTTCTCAATTATTTTGTGTAATCTTCTAAGAAAATAGTTAGATATTTAAAAATACTTCTATTATTTTGAATTTTTTTTTTGTATTGTTTAAAATTATGTTCTGAAAGAAATGTTATTTCTTTTTCTAATATCAAGATTATCTGTGTAAATTTTTTTAATAAAATCACATTATATACAAATTTATGTTTTTCATCTAAAAAAATATAGATATAAATAAAGTATTTTATTACTTCAAAACTATATTTTGTTTATTTAAAAATATTTTTTAAATGTAATATTACTATTTTGTGAACTTTCCTTTTTTCGAAATCATATTATATATACATATATTTTCGTTTTCAATTTTTTTTAACTTTATAAAAAAATTCCTTTTTTTATTATATGTATATGTTTTGGAAATTTTTTAAAAGGAAACTAAGTAAAAAAAATAATAGTGTTTAATATTTTTAATTCATTAAGGGTATCAGTGTAATCAACCATCGTGAGAGTTAATATGGGAGCGACACATAGGAAACTGACTTCTCAAATAATATTATAGAGATTTACTGATTTTGGATGTTTTTGCCACTCGCAAATATAATATTATATTCGTGCTAGAGTTAAAAATCACATTTTATTAAATAAGTAGATGATATTTTGCATGCATCTGATAAATAAATTTTTTATACTAATATTTATTCATTAAATGGTTTTAACATTTTACAACATTACAATCTTTATCTATCGTAAAATGAAAAATACAAATATTGGTCTCTTAAATATATCATCGTTGTTAAATAGTTAACATATTACAATTTATATTAATTATTTATAAGACTTCATATGTACACAAAAAAATAAGTTTTGCGGTTGACATAACCAGATATGCAACATCGATTGTAAAATGATGAAAATATATTAGATTTTTTGCTTTCAATTGTTTACTATTAACTCTTTATAAGTGATTTTATTTTCCACCTCTATAAAATTGTGCTTTCGTTTCTGTTTCACTGATATAAGTTTTTTTTTTTTTTAACTTCTTCAATGAATTAGGGATTTTAAATAAGTGTCAGCTAAAAAAGATGGACATATGTAAAATTAGTTTCAGTGTAGATACATATCTAAAAATCAAATTTTTGAAGAAAATCAACAGAAAACTCTATTCATAGGTTAGTGTTCAAATCTAATATATCAAAGTGTTATTGAATATAAATGGAGACTCAAAATATAAATATATGTCTAGTATATATTTACTAGTCCAGTCTAAAAATCATTTAATTCTAGAACAACAAAACAAATTACTTATTTTTATTAACTTACGCTTTTGATATTATCGATTAATATATATATACATATATATATATATATATAAATATATAATTTTACAATTCTAGTATATGTAAACTATGTATAAACTAAAAATTATTTGATTTATTAAATGATATACCAGAAAATTTAAAATAAATAGTTCAAATCTCTTATTCTTAGAATTATAATAGTTAGATAGGATATTAGGAAGAAACAAACATTAGACGTATGATTATATATATATATATATAGTATATTTTCTTCAAATATTTACTACTGACACTTTCTACTCATAAAATTTTATTAACATTTGTATATTTTCCGTAACAAAAAAATATAAACTGTTAATCACAAATTTTTAATGTGAGATTTTCTAATACAAATTTTAATATTAAAATATTGAGACCTCAATAATTTTTAATGCTAATTTTAAAATTAACTTATTCTTACATACTACATAATTTAATTTAAATTATATTAATATATATATATATATATATATAATATGAGACTTTATTTTCATACGATTTATGATCATTTGTATTTTGATTGAACAAAATAAAATCATCTCAAATACATAATTTAGTACACTTACCTTAGTTATTTGGGTTAGCTTGATAAATTTGGTTTAATTTTAATTTTTTTTATTTCAAAATTTTGAATAATTTTATTAAATTTAATGATACATCTATGATTTGTTAAGTTCTTAAGATTTAAGAAGTTAGATAAATTTAAATCACAACAGAAAATAAACTCGACTGAACCAAACTAACTAGCTAACTAAAAAAAATCCTATACATGTTCGGATTATTATATAGTTTGGTTTGGATTAGGATTGGTGAATTTTGGTTTGGTTATGTTCGGATATTTTGCTCCGATCGTTAACTCATTTGAATAAGTAACTGGATTCCATGATTTTCGGTTTACTATTTGCATAATATGATCGATAGATTAAATCACTTTATCATCAGTCCAATACGTGGTAAGAGTTGCAATGATCAATCTTTTATTTTAGTTGGAAATTCACTCGAGCAAGATGAAAAAGAAGTTACAAACTAAGAACATTACGAATCCGATTTTTGTGAGAATCATATATGGTTTATAGAGACTCAGTAGAACTCGTAACCACGGCTTGCTGACGAGCTAGAGTCGCTGGCTTGGACCATGGCTGACGTTGTAGGTAACCAAACCTCGCTCATAGGCTCATCGACTGGGTAAACAATGAGCTCGCGGACATTCATTGGTTGGATCACATTTGGATCGGCTCCAAAAAGAAGATGACCAAAACTTTCTTGTGCCTTCTCGGTATTGTGACGTCCATCGAAGAATAAGTAAGATCGTTGGTACTCGCATAGCTTGGAGTGCACATTAGGTAAACCGCAACCATAAGCATTGTGTGTCCCAACACCGCAGCACGATGCATTCGTCACGAAGAACCCTAGTAAAATAAATTTTAACGGTTTTATATATTCACATAGTCTCAGAGCTTTAAATTGAAAAAAGAAACTGTAGTTGTAATTAATTAACCAACTCACTGTAGTTGGAGGGTCTCTGCGTCCTACGAAGAATGACACTGTAGAAATCGAAGACGGTAAATTGGAAACCAGGAGTTCGAGCCAATTCGTTCAACATCGGTCCGATTTTTTCGTTGTGTTGTTTAGCCAAGTTGTTGAGAAGTTCGTGGCATTGATCCATTCCGGTGTTGTAATCTTGTCTTACTATAGGTAAGCAACCTAATGGTGCTAGGGTTTGGATCACAAACTTACTAGCTCCTGATGAATACAGCAAGCTGATATCATTCTTTAACTTGTTGGTCACGGAAGTGACGAAAGCTTGTTGAGCAGATGCATCGGCGTTAGGGTTGTTCTTGGTAAAATTCAAGTAGTCGTTTGCACCAATGTATATCATAAACACTGACTTCTTGATGAAGTCATCATTCCAGTTTTCTGCTTTCATTTGGTTAAATTTCCTCACTTGTTGATTCAGAGTCAGCTACAGAAAAAAAAATATTTATAATTAATATTTCAATTTGCGTTTATATTATAGTGCAGCTTAATGATTTCTAAGTAAGATATTAATTGTGACTAGATTTTGATCCGCGCGTCCGCGCAGATATATTTTATGAAAAATATGATGCTATTTGTTTTTATGTCACTATTTAGGATTGAGCAAAAAAATCGAATTTGAAGAACCAAACCGCTCACAATCCGAATAAGTAATACCAAATCTGAAACGAAATTGATTAAATATCCAAATTATTCAAAATTTTGGTATTTGAAGAACGGAAACCTAATCCGATCCGAATCGAAGTATTTTAAATATCCAAAATAGATTTATATACTTATATATATTAATTATTTTTAGATTTAATATATATATATATATATATATATAAACATCCAGAATATATATGATACTTTTAAGTTCGTTTAAATACTTGAAAATATATACAAATAATCAAACGTAAATATCTAAAATAATTAAAATATACTTAAAACTCCAAAAATACTTGAATCATTATTAATTATCTATCCAAATATTTAAACCAAACCAATTTATATGTTAAGTTAGGTACTATGACATATGTTATTCAAATTTATATGTAATATATTTTACTGTTTATAGATTTTTTAAAAATTAAAGCATATAATAAATTTAATTTTTTTTTAAAATAATTTAAATTGGTTATCCAAATCCGAACCGAATCCTCAATGATATGAACCGAACACGAAATCCCAAACAGATCCGAAAATAAACCCGAACGCCCTTCCCTAATCACTATTATATATCATATATGCGTCAACATAGGTTACAAAAATATGTGTTATCATATAATTAAGGGGAATTGCCACTAATAGCACATTCATAGTACCACATTTCATGTTTACACTAACCACTTTTACCCTCACTTTTAATGAAGGATAAAAGACAATTATCCTTTAGGGTTAACTAATCTAGACTTAGGATTTAGAGTTAAGGGTGTGAGGTAAGGTTTTTGGAATGTGAAATTTAAGATTTTAATAAATATATAAATAAATACTTAAAAATATATATAAATTTTTTAAAAAATAGTTTCAAACATAATTTTCGTTTTTCAAAAACAAATTTGAAAAAATAAAACAAATTCGAAAAAAACAAAATTATAAAAAAGTTCGAATTTGAAAAAGTATAATTTGAAAACATAAAAAAAATTTACCTTTTTATTTTTTATTTTATTTTATTTTATTTTATTTTATTTTACTTTTTTTTATTTATTTAAATAACGATTTATTATATATATAATAACAATGGCATAAGAGTCTTTTGCCACTTAATGAAGAAGATATTTTTGAAAATATCTCTTTAGTGGTGGTAAAAATGAAAAGTAGTACCATAAAAGTGGTAAACATGTAATTTTTCCTATAATTAATCATATTTTATACGTACCATCCACTAAATAATCTTATAATTAATAATATTTTAGACGTACACTCATATAATAATCATATACATATATATTATATTTTTAAATTTTAATGTGAAATATAAAAACTATATTTTAAGTTGATGTTTGAAATTAGACTTTGTATTGTATTTTTCTTATATATATTGAAAATTTTTATAATGGTTATTGGAAAATATGTTAGTAAAAATTAAATTTTGAATATATTAATATTTTGAATGAATTTTTGATATAAATCAATTTTCAATTTTTTTTTGACAGTTATCATTTTTTTTTTTTAAATTAAATTTTGATTTGAAAAAAATCAATTTTAAATTATTATTTTGATTTGAATATGTATATCAAATTATAATGTAATAGATTTCTAATTTTTTAATAGTATAAATTCATTACTTTTTTTCTAACTTACTGCTATCTACGTTTTCAAACATTATTATTTTTTACTACTATCTATGTTGGTAAACCAAAGCTTAAAATAATTTTAACTTTAATAAAAGAGACATGTAACGAATATAAGACAAAAGAAGGTCCCACTCCACATGGGTCAAAAGGAAGTCAGATTAATAATTATTTACTCGAACCTCAATAAAATGTAGATAGTTTATAGTATACAACTATACGTAGAAAATTTGGACTTACAGATTCAACCGGAGCTCCGAGAAGAGTAGCATCAGCAACGGCGAAGCTAGCTCCACGTGAGACATTGACGTTCGGTTTAAGCGCTGCCGGGATTGGGATCGGAATCCCCATGAATTTTGCTGCATATCGTATTTTTATTAAATAGTATTCACATATTTCTATAGTCCACGTATGTTGACCAAATCAAATATATAGACAAACAAAAAATATTCCCATGTGTTTTTTGAAAAGTAATCATATATAGCAGCTGAAAGCCTCAAAAACTATGCACTTAACTATAACTTGTACATAGCTTTTATTTAACTAGTACGTGGTAAAATATAAACTTGAAAGATTAATTAACGTAAGTTTTAGGATTCTCTAGATATAAAGATATTAAACGTACCGACGAAGTCAGGAGTGATGAAACCGTCGGAGAATTTGCCATTAGGGTCATCTCTAGATTTACCGTACGGCCAGAAACCTTGGGCAACGTTTGCTTTGGTGAGAGTCTGTTTGTTTCCGGCGTCGAAGTTGGAGTCACCGAAGGTAAACAAAGCCACCGCCGGGATATTTTGACCGGAAACGTTGAGCAGGTTGTGTAACAGTGTCAATACCAAAAATCCCCCTAGAACACTCGCTAAATTACACTTGCCTGCCATTATATAGAGAAAGAGATAATATTGCTTGTGTGATTTCAGTTCACACTCCGGGTCATTATATTTATACTGCAAAGAATATATTTTTAAACAGTAACGTGTCCCGCGAGGCTAATATTTTTAATACAAGTACACAACTATGCATTAGGAAAGTGAAGTGAGTAGACGATTATTGATCAATCATAGTTCAGACGGATCACATTCACGTGAGATGGTTGACATCGATCGACTGATATCGTACTAGTTTTTATTTTATATTTAATTAAATAATATTTTTTGAACTGAAAAAAATATTTAACTAAATAATTCATATAGATTTAATCAGGGTCGTTCATTTACGAGGCCAAATCAAGATTGAAAATATACTAATATCAATGAAAGATTCCTAAACATGAAAAATAGAACCTCTTAAGAGTAAACACGTGAAATCAGAAGAAGACATGCACGAAAATATCAAGTTACTTAAGCGCAATAAATTTCTTTTTTTAATAATCTGGGTGTGATTCCAAAAGTTTTCTAGGTTCAAAGACTAATCACCGAGAAGTCCATAAAAATCTGGATTTTGTTTGTCACTTAAAACGTTTATGACTTCTATGGTGAACAAGGGAAATGAAACCCAGAAAAAATGCAATAATTCAATAATTATATTTAAGCAAAAAAAACAATTCAATAATTATTTAAAACTTTAATTTAATATAATGGATCAACTATACTGGCTTCATAAGACGTGAGTTTTGAATTACGAATCAAATGTTATATAATAAAAGTTCTAACACTATATTAAAAATGAATTTACGACTTTTGTTCTTGTTCCACAAATGGGTACTATAAAAATAGTTAACAACAGAAAAGTTGAGAAGCTACAGAATAAAAAACAAAATCGCTTACGTGCCTGCCCAAGAGCCAAGATGTATAGCTTAAGAAAAGAGAGCCATGATGTATATATCTATTTTATTAAAACTCAAGTACAAAATTAGAGTGTTTGGAAACTTGAATAGGACTATTAAAAAAATTTGGAGTGTTTGGAAATATGAATTGTAGTCTTTAAAAAAAAATTAATTTTGTTTGGAAACAAGGATAGTAGTATTAAGAAAAAAAAAATAATGGGCTTATGTTTTTAAGAAAAATTAAAAGTCCATCATATTATAAGAAACTATCTATCTGGACCAGATTTAAAATATACGAAAACGGGTCAATCTAATTGCCTAAAACTTTTTGTTTTCTAAACTAACCATAAAACAAAATTTAAATTTTATACACATATTTCAAATCAAAATAATAATTTAAAGTTGATTTATATCAAAAATTGATTAAAAAATAATACATATATTCAAAAATGGATTTTTACTAAACTATTTTTCAATAACCATTATAAAAAAATGTTGTCAATATATATAATAAAAATACAATACAAAGCCCAATTTGAAATACCAACTCAAATTATGGTTTTTATATTTCATATTAAGTTTTAAAAATATAATATATGTAATTATTTATATAATGGTACATATAAAATACTATTAATTATATGATTACTTATATGATGGTACATATAAAATATGATTATTATATGATGACAGTATACGATATATAATAATGAATAGGGATGGGATTTCGGGCACCCATACGGGTTTGGTTCTGATCGGTTTGTGTTTTGGATTTTCGGGGTCAAAGATTTAAGCCATGTTAGGATGTTTCTAAATTTTGGTTTGAGTTTGATTCGGATCTTTGCGGGTTTGGTTCGCGTTTGGATAACCCATTTAAATTATTTTTAAAGTTTTAAATCATTTTCTATTTTAAATTTCTCAAAATCTATAAATAAAATAATATATTACCTATAAATTTGAATAACATATGTCAGAATACCTAAGCTTAACATATCAATTGACTTGATTTAAAATTTTGGATACGGAATCAATAATTATTTTAAGTATTTTTGGTGATTTGAGTATACTTTAACTATTGCAGATATTTACTTTTGACTATCTATATATATATATTTTCAAGCATTTAAACCAATTTAAAAGTATCATTCTTAATGTTTTATATACGTTAAATCTAAAAATAATTAATATATATATAAGTATATAAATCTATTTTTAGATAAATTTGGGTACCCGAATACTTCGGTTCGGATCAAATTTGGTTCTCTAAATAACAAAATTTTGAATAATTCGAATATTTAATCAATTTATGTTCGGGTTTGGTACTATATTTTCCGATCGGTATCGATTCTGTTCCTTGGATTCATTTTGTAAAACCCTAATAATTACATGAAAAACAAATATCAACATATTTTTCAAAATATACACCCGCGCGCCTGCGCGGGTCAAAACCTAGTATTAATTAATAAAGGAAAGTACTAATAATTAACTCTAATTTATAACAGGTTCAAGCTGGCATCGAACCCTGGAGTGAGGAGGTCTATGATACCAACTGAACTGTAATGTTGGTTTCTACAAAATGTAGATGCAAAATAAATAAATTTCGATTTAGAAAAATATAGCATTAAATGTATTTTTTTATTTCAAAATAATAAAAGAGTGGAAAAAACTTGGGAAATTGCTACAAATACACATTCATGATACCATTTTTATGTTTAAAGTAACGACTTTTTATGTTTACACTAACTATTTTTATCATCACTTTTAATGAATAGTAAAATACATTTATAACCATAGAGTTAATTAATCTAGACTTAAGGCCTGACTAGTTTCTCTGTTACCACCCGCAAATGCAGCTTTTACGGTTGGTAGCGGTTGACAGCATTTCGAAACAACCATACAAATCGCTTCAAACCGCTCCGAACCTCTTAAAATCAAAAGTTGGTTCCAACTAGCGTTTGCGGTTGCGGGTGGATAAATTAAAATAAATTTTTTTTCAAAAATATTTAAAAATTTTAAATTAAAATTTTAAAATGGAAATATTATAAATAAAAATATATACATATTTTATATTTTAATTTAAATCCACAAACAGTATCATGATTTGTTTTATAAAACTTTAAACTAACTAACTATTCATTATAATTTTTAAAAATTAATATATATACATATATAAAGATATACACATATAGAAAACGAAACAAAATATTCTTTTAAAAGTTTACTATAAATCTTCAAAATATTAAAATTATAACTTTCAACAAATTTTAAAAATTAAACAAATAAACAAAATATTAGTAATTATATTATATTGATAATTATTATATTTTATTACAATAGTATGTTTTTATAATATTATAATATGTCAATATTGGTAATTTTTTATTAAACTCTGCAATATCTAATAATCAATCAGTCACAAATATCTCGCAAACACAACAATTTTTAAACCTTGTGCCAGTCATACAAAACGCTTAATAACACTTGAAACTGCAACCATCTGCATTCGCAAACTCCCACATGTAACTGCAATCGTTGTGTTCGAACTAGTCGGACACTTAGAGTTTAAAGTTGAGTGGTGTGGTAGAGTTTTTGGAATGTGAAATTTAGGATTCTAATAAATATATAAATAAATAGTTAAAAATATTAAAATATTAAAAATAATTTAAAATAGTTTCAAAAATAATTTTTGATTTTCAAAAAAAAATTTGAAAAAAAATTCAAAAAAAATATACTTTATTAAATAATTTTATCCTTATCATTTTACTAATCATACTAAATAAAATAAATGGAAGAAATATAGCATTTAAAATCAATTATAATGTACATTTTCTTTTTAAAGGAACTTTCATAAACTTAAAAGAGTTGTACAACGATTAAGAAAAAAGCATTTAAAATAAAAGGAGTGGAGGAGGAAGGATTCCGACTAATAAATAGAACATAACAAAAACATAGATGGACTGCGTCACAGTTGTGAAGAGTATACCAATAAGTGACAAGGTGGCCACCAATGTTAGAGCCAACTTTGCGAAGCACAATAGATTTCTTCTTCATCACATTGAGAAACTTGTGAAGGATATTAGCACGGCCCAGATACATTATCAGAAAGTAAATGTGAAGCCCATCAGTAACCATCAAAGAGACAAACAAGAGTTACCGTCAGTGAAAACGATAGCTCAAGGTTGTTGTGTGATACGTACATAAAAGCATCCATTACAGCTGGAAAATCGATATTCGCTCTTATACGTTGCCATCTGATTATGTCACAGCTGTATAGGATCTAGATCCTTCTCTCTTTGCTCTTTATATATCATGAATGTATCATAAGAACGTTAAGCAATAAACATACAAGTTAAAGAAAGAGACTTTGCTCTGTTCTCTCTGTTAACCTACATGGTTTCAGAGCTCAGCGAGTAGATCATGGAACCAAATCCAGATCCTACCTCGGCGTCGAATCTTACTATCACTCAGTGCGTCACACTCAAGCTCAAGGATGGCAACTACCTCATCTGGAAGTTTCAGTTCGAGCAGTTCCTTTCCTCTCAGATGCTTCTGGGTTACGTCACATGAGCTACACCACATCCTCTTCAAACTATCATCGTTCGTCAAGGAGATCAAGACAAAGAAGCCGCGAATCCTGAGTTTCTTCGATGGGTTCAGAAAGATCAGCTTATCATGACTTGGATCTATGGAACTTTGTCAAAAAAACGCTCTTCGTTCGGTCTATGGTCTTCGCTCTTTTTAGGAGGTGTGGCACTCTCTAGGCCAGAATACCGGGTATCTGCCACAAGAAAGCTTGCTCACCAAAGAAAGATTCAGACTTCATCAAAAGGTACAAGAACGATGTCTGCCTATCATACTGAAATCAAGACGCTTTGTGATCAACTTGACTCTATTAGTGCTGATATCCCCGAGAGTGAAAAGATCTTTGGTATGTTGAACGGGTTAGGCAAGGAATACGAGTCTATTACTGCTGTGATTGAAAACTCAATGGACTCTTTTCCTGTTTATTCCCTTGATGATGTCATGTCCAAGCTCATTTCCTTTGACGACAAGTTTCAGACCTACAATGCATCTTCTTGCATCACTCCTCATCAAGCCTTTTACACTAACAGAGGTGGCTACTCTGGTCGTGGTCGAGGACAGTATAGTGGAGGGTACAGAGGACGCATGTATTCAACTCAAGGAAGGGGTTTTTACCAACAGTTTGGGTCAAGCAGCGGTCGTGGCTCACAACAGAATTCATCAGCACCTACATGTCAGATTTGTGGCAAGTTTGGTCATGCAGCATACAAGTGCTACCGTCAGTTTGATCAAGACTTCCATCCAACTCAACAACCACAAGCTAACGTAGTGATGAGAACAATGGAACAAATGGGTTATGAAGGAAACAATTGGTATCCAAATACTGCAGCCACACTTCATTTCACAAGCTCTACTCAGCATCTCAAGACAGCTGAGCCTTACTGAGGACCAGATTCAGTGATTGTTGGTAATGGCGACTTCCTCCCCCTATCACTCACGTTGGATCTATCGCTCTTCCCTCGTTATCAGGTACATTACCTCTCAAAGACGTTTTAGTATGTCCTCAGATAACGAAATCACTTCTATTTGTGTCAAAGTTGACTGATGATTATCCATGTGAATTCACATTTGACTCACACAATGTGTTTGTTAAGGACAAAAAGACACATCAGCTTCTCAGTTGAGGAAACAAGTGTGAAGGTCTGTATCGGCTTGAATACCCTCAGTTTCTTGCGTTCTACTCATTCAGACAACATAATGCGAGGGATGGGATATGGCACAAGAGATTGGGGCATTCTCACCATCAGATACTTCAGCATCTATCAACAAGCAAGGCTATTTCAGTTAATATATGTGAGTCATGTCAATTAGGAAAAGTTTGCAAGCTTCCGTTTTCTAGCTTTGTTTTTCAGTCTCAGAAACCTTTGGAAATGATTCACTGTGAAGCATGAGGTCATGATCCTGTAACCTCAGTTCAAGGCTTCAGATATTACATCATTTTATAGACAATTATTCAAGGTTTCAGCTGGCTTTATCCATTAAACTCTAGTCTAAAGCGTTTTTTGTGTTCAAATCGTTTCAAAATTTGGTGGAAAATCAGTTTGAAAGAAAGATACAGATTTTTCAAAGTGATGGAGGGGGTGATTTTGTCAACAATGAATTCTCTTCTCATCTCGAAAAGTGTGGAATCAAACACAATCTCTCCTGTCCACACACACCAGAACAAAACGGTTTGGCAGAAAGAAAACATCGTCATCTGGTGGAGTTAGGACTATCAATGATGGTTGAAGCAAAGATGCCTCAGTCACTCCGGATAGCAGCACTCTTTACACCAAACTTCTTGACAAAGTTTCTTCCTCACACGGTTCTTGGCAAGACAAGCAGTCCTTTTGAGAAGTTGAATAGTGTGGCACCTCAGTATTCAGCTCTGCGAGTCTTAGGATGTGCATGATATTCCTATCTGCGTCCATATTCACATAACAGGTTTGACCCCAAGAGCCTGCTATGTGTTTTCTAGAGATATATGAAAAAGCAAAAGGGATATAGATGTCTACATCCTCCTACAGAGATAGTATACATCAGTCGTCACGTTCTCTTTGATGAAAGCAAATTTCCATTCTCTGATATCTATCAGTCGTGTCTGCCTCAAGGCAAAACTCCTCTATTGACTGCTTGGCTTAAATTTCTGAACATAAGCCTTGAAGAAGTAGAAGAAACAGACGCTTGACGAAGAAGTTATCTTAGGAAGTAGAAGACAAACTCCTGATCTTCAAGCTCAAGACAATGACGCAAATGGTTTTCAACTTCAAGAAGAGGATTTCCCTCCTCTCTCACCAGCTCAAGTTTCAAATCCGATCCCACCTCAAGAAGATAATACTCATAATATGGTAACTAGAGGCAAAGCTGGAGTCCGAAAGCCTAATTCACATTATGTACTACCCACAGTCAAAAGTGATGTTGTGAAGCCAAAGAACATAGCTGAAGCTTTGAATCATCTAGGCTAGAAAGGAGCAATGACAGATGAATATGATACCTGTCAGGAAACAAAAACTTGGAGTCTAGTTCCTCCTCCTTCAAATGCTCATGTACTTGGATGTGGTTGGGTTCACAAAGTCAAACTCAATGCAGATGGAACGATTGAGAAGCTTCGATCCAGATTAGTTGCAAGAGGCAATGAACAAGAAGAGGGTGTTGATTTCTTAGAAACTTATAGCCATGTGGTTAGAAAAACCACAATTCGATTGGTACTTCACACAGCCACAGTCAATCGATGGGATATTAAGCAATTGGACGTGAAGAATGTGTTTCTACACGGTGACTTAACAAAGACAGTCTACATGAGACAACCACCAGGGTTTGAAGATACAAAACATCCAAACCATGTCTGTCTTCTTCACAGAGTTATTTACGGTTTGAAACAGGCTCCACGAGCTTGGTTCGACAAGTTCAGTGCTTTTCTTCTCAAGTTTTGGGTTAGTCTGCAGTGTCAAAGACCCTTATCTTTTCATCTATCATCACAGTAGCATCACTATCTTCATGTTACTATACGTTGTTGATATGATTGTTAACTGGTAATGACTCATCTGTCATGAAGAAGTTGCTACAATCCCTCAACTCTGAGTTCAGAATGGAAGATATGGGCCCTCTGAGCTATATTCTTGGGATTCAAGTTCGGTATACTCCAACCGGCTTGTTTTTGAATCAAGAAAAGTATGCATCGGAGCTGTTACAAGCTGCTGGGATGTTTGACTGTGCTCCAATGCCTACTCCACTCCCACTACAGCTTGATAGAGTACCATATCAAGATGAGTTCTTCTCTGATCCAACCTACTTCAAGAGTTTTGCGGGCGAGCTTCAGTATCTAATATTAACTAGGCCGGATCTTCAGTCCGCAGTCAGCTTGGTTTGTCAAAGGATGCACAAACCAACTATGGCTGACTTTCATATGTTAAGGCGCGTACTATGGTACATAAAAGAAACCTTAACGTTGGGTCTACACTTTCATTCCGACTCAGAAGCATCAATAACGGTGTACTGCGATAGTGACTGGGCTGGGTGCAAAGAAACAAGACGATCAACTAGAGGTTTCTGCACTCTTATGGGTTCCAATCTCATATCATGGTCCGCTACGAAACAAGACTTAGTCTCTCGATCATCTACTGAAGTTGAGTACAGATGTTTGTCTGATACAGCAGGTGAACTGTCTTGGATAACTGATGCTCTTAAGGAACTTGGCTACCCGGTGGAGAAACCAGCAGAGGCTTACTGTGCAATCTATCTGCAGTCCACCAAACTGCTAATCTGGTTCTCCACAAGAAGTCTAAACACTCTGCCACACACTACCATTATGCTCGTGAACAAGTAGCAAAAGGAACTCTGGTCGTTCGTCATGTTCCTGCAAGTTCGCAACTGGCCGATATATTCACAAAGTCTTTACCACATGCTACCTTTTACTCTTTGAGATCCAAACTCGGTGTTGTGCCTTCACCCACCACGAGTTTGCAAGGAGGTATTAGCACGGCCCAGATACATTATCAGAAAGCAAATGTGAAGCCTATCAGTAACCAGCAAAGAGACAAACAAGAGTTACAGTCAGTAAAAACTAGAGCTCAAGGTTTTTTTGTGGTACGTACGGAGAAGCATCCTCTACAGCTGGAAAATCGATACTCGCTCTTATCTGTTGCCACCTGATTATGTCAGAGCTGTATAGGATCTAGATCCTTCTCTCTTTGCTCTTTATATATCATGCAATGTATCATAAGAACATTAAGCAATAAACTTACAAGTTAAAGTAAGAAACTTTGCTCTAATCTTTCTGTTTATTAGGGATAAATGTCTCACATCGGATATTGGAAGGGATTAGGGATAAATATCCACATCGGATATTGCTAAGGATCCCTTCCAATATCCGATGTGGGACATTTATCCCTAATACTGTTAACCTACAAAGGATATCAATGTGAGAAAGAGTAAGACAAGCATGTAGCTGAGAGCCTGAGAGTTCCTTTCTTTCCAATTTTTGTAGAACACACATTTCCAAACTTGTAACAAATCGAAGAAAGTGGTAGAATCTGCAGAAGCGATTGGGAGCTACTGCACAGTAAGGTCCCATGAAACCGAGGATTTGAGATCCCCACTTAGAAACTAAATTAGAGAGGTGTAAGCACATTCAGAGAATAAGTGATTCCTTGAGTCGGTCAAGACACCACAGAGAAGACAAGTAGGCTCTATATCTAAACTCCAAGATACCAACCTATCAAGAGTAGGATTTCGATTTAGCACGAAAAGCCAAACGGTTATATAATTCAAATATACATACCCGAAAGTTATACTACTTTCTTTATAATCTTTATATTTGACATTATGTTATTAGCAATTGATCTCACTTTCTCTCTATGTACTCATAAGTAAACCTACACATTCAAATATTCAAATTAGTTCAGTTCAAATATTGCGAGTTTTGAATAATTTGGATATAATAAATTTAAAACCGAATTGAAACCAAACAAAATCCAGCTTAGGTATCTAAAAGTCGTGTAATCTAAGTTTTAATTAGTTTGATAATTTGGTTCAATTTTACTATTTGAAAAATATCTCACAAAATTGATTAATTCTACTAAAATTTCGTTATATATTTATGATTTGTAAGTAATAAGATTTAATAGATTAGATAAATTATTATGTAGTTTGGTTTGGGTTGGGATTGGTGAATTTTGATGTGGTTATGTTCCGTTATTTTGCTCCTTTATATTGTTAACTCCTTTGAGTAAGTAACTGGATTCCGTGACTTTGGTTTACTATTTGCGTAAATGATCGATAAATTGAATCACTCTTTAATCAGTCTAATACATTATCTGTGGAGTTATATCATTTTCGATTTGATAGTATTTTTGTAGGTAACCCCAACTATATTAGTTGGAGTGTTGATAGTTTGATTAAGCAAATAATGAGTCAAAAAATTAAGGTATGTTTTTGATATAATTAAAATTATATTTATTTTACACAATTTCATCCCACACAAGTGGCGGATATCTTAACCTAGCTCAAAAGCCATCTATAAAAAACTTGTTTACATGATCAAGAGACATATATATATAAAGATTAAGCTGTAACTGAAATGCTATTTTTGTGGAAAGAATCATGTAGAATAAATCATTCATGATAGTTTTATTAAAATGTTACCAACTAAATGAAAAAGACAAAGTTTTTTATTCCACACATTCATGTGGGATAAATTATGAATTACCATGAAAATCATTCATGAAAAAGAAAAGGAATGAAACAAACGGAGGAAATGAGAAAATTTAAATATGATTAAAAACATATATATATATATATATATATATATATATATATATATCATTCTTTTTTCCCATTTATTCTAGTTCATTTCATTTCATACATCTCTGAAAAGAATTACGAGTTTTCTGGAACTCTAATTAATTTTACCGTCTTAATTTGTTGCAGATAAGTTTTACAATTTCTTTAATGCCTTTCATAACTTAATGAGAAAGATGAAAATACATAAGACATTTTTGAATTTAATATTAAAATAATTTATATTTGCAATGAAGAAATTACGGTTCATTTGAATTTATAGGTATTAATTGTTTTTCAAAAATTATTTGTAAGAGATTTAGCTTGCCTTTCGTTGCTAAAAAAAAAAAAAAAGCTTGCCTTTCCAATAGTGACGAATGTGTGTGTGTATACCTATCTCATACATATGACAACAAAAGTGCACTTTTAACTAAAAACAGAGGAAATTTTAGTACGAGCTAGAGTTCGCCTTAAATTTCGTTCTCTCTCTGTCCCGAATATCGAGGCGCCGAACTTGTTCTCGTTTTTCGACGCCGGCAGCGTTCTAACTCGCCGGCGTCACCGCTTGTCTCCTCCTCTCTTTGTTTTGTACTTAGTCTGCCTCTCGTTCGAGTCTTCTTGTTCATTTTTGCTCAGCTCTCAGTCAGATTTGATGTCTTCTCCGACGGCGTCGAACAGCTTCGCCTCACACGATGCTCTGATGCTCCCCGTACGGACTTGGTATCTACTCCCACCGCGTTCACGTGCCTCTCTCTCCGCCACCGGTGCTCCAGAGATCTATATCTTCAAAAAAATCCGCCACTCCGGCAAAGTTCTTGAGACACCTCCGATTTGGCTCGCCGGAAGTTTCGTCTGCTCTGGGGAACCTCTCAATGCCCCCTGCTCCTCAGGCGCCAGTACCCTCCCTTCCTCCAGCGACCACCCAAAACCGTTCATTTCTCTAGTCGTGATATCGGAAGGGTCAGGGATGCGAAGGATTTGTTGTTCATGGGCCAGGCCCGTTACTGCTGCGGTGGAGGCCCTAGCCTCTTCCATCCTCCGATCTGGAGATACCAGATCTGCAACGCCGAACATGCTACTAGCTCCTCCACCTCTCTTCAAGCGCAACCTTACCGGTCTTCTAGTTGGAAAGCTTACTCAACTTCCGCACTGTGTACCGCCGAAGTCTCCGTCAACGCCACATACCGTTTTCAAGCGGGAACCTTCAGATCTTCCTCAGCGGGGACTCACAGGGTCGTCTCCTACGACTCAACCTGCATCTCATCGAAACCTTATTCCTATATCCAAGCAGTTAAGGCTTCAACCCGACCATCCCAAAGCTCCTTGCCTCTTATCCAATGTTTACTCACACATGCTCAACAGAAACGAGTACGATGACAGTTTGCTTAAGTTTCTTTCGGTTACAACAAGTTGGCCTAGACACGGTAATGTCAAGGTCCGAGTTTCTAACCCGATTAAACTGTATGCTTCGTCACCAAATTCGATTGTCCTAAGCACTCTTTTGAAAGTGAAGCTAGAGTTGGAGATTCACCTAGTCTCTTGGATAAGTCTTGTGGTTGTTAGAGCTGTAAGTATGCGTTTCAATGCCAAATCCAGGCACATAAAGCCTTTTGATACTATTGCGGTTGAGAAAGACTCTCCTGCATCCCTCTCCATGAGAGGTGAATCATTTCGGGTGTTCAATCTGGTATTGAACTCTTCCAAATCCCTTTCACTAGGATATTTCAACGTCGTTTCAGACTATCTGAAGCTCTTTCGAGCTGTAGTTTCAAGGATTCAAGTGAAGATTATCTGCGGGTTTCTCTACTTCGAGCAAGTCTCTCCTTTTAACACTTCTATCATATGTTTTAATTTTTTACTCGTACCGTCGAGCTTACCTCCAGTTGTAATCGTGGATACTTCTTAGATTTGAATTAATGAAATTTGTGACAAAAAAAAACTAAAAACAGATGACAACATTTTATTTAGTTACAATAACAGTCACAACGTTCAACTTGCGCATGATCTTAGAGAGTAAATATTAAGCTCGAAACTAGACGAGCTGCATAGATCCACTCGCACCAACGTCAATGCCATGGTCTGACAATAAACTCTCTCTCCTCCACTGGTTCTTTCCAAAACTCAGACATATCGTCGTTAACAGGATAGGTAATAAGCTGACGAATGTTCATGGGTTGGAGAACGTTTGGGTCGGCTCCAGAGAGAAGATGAGCAAATGATTCTTGTGCCTTCTCGGTATCGTCACGTGCGTCGAAGTAAAGATAATATCTTTGATACTCACATAGCTTCGAGTGCACGTTAGGTAAACCACAACCATGCGCATTGTGCGACACAATACCGCAATTACGATATATTCGTGAAGGAGAACCCTAATTAGTCACACAACAAGAGCGAGCTTGACTAAGCATTAGTGTAATATTTTGAGAGTTATATATAGTACTTACAGATTACGGTAATTCATGTTTCTTTGTGTCCTGCGAAGAAGGACATTGTAGAAATCAAAAAGTGTGAATTGAAAACCAGATTTGGCTTTGGCTAATTTGTTCAGCATCGGTCCGAGTCTAGCGTTGTGTTTTTTGGCCAAACCGTTGAACTTCTCGTAACACTCGTAACCAGTATTAAACTCTTGTCTCACGATAGGTAAGCAACCTAATAGCGCTACATTATGTACGACGAACTTACTTGATCTCGATGAATACAACAACTGCAATCAACATTAATTATTTTATAGTAACGAATATAATCAATACTCACGAGTCACGAAATCATTTTCCCATTAATTTTAGGTTGAAAGACTTACTTCTAGATTATATTTTAGTCGGTTAATGACTGATATGACGTAAGCTTGTTGAGCAGAAGCATCGGCATCAGGATAGGTTTTGGTGAAGTTGTAGTAATCTTCCATACCAGTGGATATCATAAACAATGATTTGGGAATATCATCTTCTTTCCAATTTGATATCATCTGATTGAATTTCCTCACTTGTTGATTCAGTGTCAACCAACAAAGAAATAATAGTAGTGCTAATCAGTGAGTAATAATAACACTATAATCAATATTATTAAAATGGAAGGAGTCCTAAAAAATCTACTTAAAACAAGTCATAGTTGGACCATTTCATTTAACTAGAATTCCTATTATTTCTCATACTACTAACTTCATTATTCTTCATTAAAGACAAATTAGTCATAAAAAATGATACTAACCTAATTCTCTACATATACATTTACTATATACACATTATTCCATCATAATTATTTTGTGTTATTATTAAATAATGTCCACCCTATATTTGTATATATGGTTACTTGTGATTTATTTAATAGTAAATACCTTCGGAGACTATAAACATAATACAATATCCATTAATGTAAAAAAATTTTGCATCTTTTACAGAGATCAACTATTATTTTATACCAACCTTATTAACTGAACTGATTTCATTAACCATGTTATATATATATGAACACTTCAGCATTATCATTCACAAACTAAACGATGTTTGTCACAACTTAATATTCCAAATTGGTTGTACCATTTAATACCAAACCAGTTCCTATACGAATCCATATATATGATTATGGTCTACATAAAACCGGTTCAATCTTTCCATCTCCTATATTTTCAGAAAATGGCTATTTATCTTTGGTTCCGTTAAATATTTAGTCTAACCAATTATAAATCAGTTAGTGATAACTTCTAAGAACTATGAAAACACATTGTTATTATTAACACTATATTAATACTTTAAAATAGGTTAGCAATAGAATTGTGTTTTAGAACAAAATCTACTTATTTTAACATAATATTATTTTGAAAATAGTTTTGATACTATGTGTTATATTAAACATAATTATATATATATTTTAAATAAATAATTATATACATAATTTATACTTTTGGTTAACTAAATTATTTATCAACCAAATAAAAATATTCGGGTAATTCAAGTTTTCGAGTTATCCGGTTTATAAATAGTATTTTTAGGATATTTGGTTTTAAAAATTGAATGTAATTAATATTTTTAAATATATAATTTTTATTTGAAAATTCAGATACTCATTTGGTTCTCGGTTTGGTTTCAATTTTTCAGTCATAGATATATGGTTTGAACTATTATTTATGCAATTCAGTTTAATTTTGGTTTTTCAGTTTAGTACGGATTGGTCCGTGTTTTTGGATAAATGTGCTCAAACTTATACATTATCTTATATAGAAATTTGTTTAAAATATATTTAATTACAAAAACAAACCCGCGCTTTTCAAGCGCGGGTCAAAATCTAGTACTATTATTATTCAAATATATAAATAATTAAGCTTGCTTACAGAATTTTTAGGAGTCCGAGTCCCATTTCCAAGTATAGAAGCGTAGTCTACGGCGAAACTGGCTACTCGTGAGACATCGGCGCCGGGTTTAAACGCCGGCGGTAAGTCGTGTGGAATGCCCATGAATGGTGCTGTTATATGATCACCCCTCATCATGTTATTATAACTTTTTTTACGTAACTATCGTCTTTTAGTAAATATATATTTTATACAGAAAAACATGTAAAAGGATGATTTTCTTAGATGTTGAGAGTATATCATTTTCCATCCCTCTTTATTTTATTTCTAAATGGAACGTTCCTCATATATTTACGATAGTAGCATAATAAAGTGAATACACTGAAAATAATTATTCGTAAGGGCTTTTTTTTAATAATATTTAAAATCAAACACAAAAATGATTCATGCTTTTTTGAAACTTCCATTTGCGATATTCACCATAGAAGTTCGAGTTATTCACGAAAATGTCATTATTATTTATTTTTTTCTTTTTTCCGAAAATAAGTGTGTTACTCATTCATCCTCATCTTCCTCATTTATTTACAACATTATCATTATCATCAAAACACTAACCACCATGAACAATCGATTTCAAGCTCTAAATGCACCTAAAATAAACATATACATCTTCATATCCTCATTTTTACACACATAAACCATTTCCTTTTCACTTTATCTCTTATTTCATCCAACAATCCTAACTTTTTTAATTTCAAAAACTATAAGCTTATTAGAATTATTCAAGTTCATGATTCATGGCCAAGAACGAGGGAGTAACTTCCATTAAGAAGTTATGTGTGCTTGTAAAATTTAAACATGAATTTCACTGGATCGTAAAAATAGTATTTGAATTTTTTTTTTCAGATCTATTTCGTGAAGAAGGCTTCTCTTCTTCTCCAACGAGAAGACTTCTCTCGGGTCAATGCATATGTTAGTTTTGCAATTGACTTTGTGTGTGTTTTTAGAAGTCTTCTCAAAATTTATTCCATGTTTTTGGTCAAATCTTTGATTACGAGAGAAGACTTCCTTAGATGTTGGAAGAGTTCTAAAGAAGTCTTCTCTACTCTAAAAAGTAACCTATACAGACTTTTTGCGACAGTGAGAAGACTTCATGTGAACGTGAGAAGTCTTCTAAGAAAAAGTCAAATATCTACAGAACTTTGGTCAATTGCAAAACTAACATGTTTACGAGAGAAAACTTCTCTATAAGTCTTCTCTGGTATTTTCGAAGATTTTTCAAATTCAAAAGTAAGCCAATATTTACAAAGGAAGGCTTCTCAAGATGGTTGATGTAGAGTAGACTTCTTTAGAAGTATTCCTTTGTAAATTTGCAATTGCAAAAATGACATAAATAGAAGACTTCCTAAGAAATCTTCTCTAAGAAGACTTCTTAGGAAATCTTGTACGTCAATGTTTAATAAACTTTTACTTTCTCTACAATTAAAATGATTTTTTAATATTTTCTTACTAATTCATTTATATTAGTCAATATTGGGGCTCTAAGATGAAATTCGTAACTTATTTAGTGATATTTATGAGATTTCAAATATTCATGTTTACTAATGTTTCTAACTAGTCCGAGAATCCTGTGAGAAAAGTCTTCTACGTTAGATTTTCAAGAATGGTAAGTAACTTCGAGGTATGTTTTAACTTTCAAAAGTGTTAAGTAACTTCAAGAGTATCAAGCATGTGGTTTAATGTGTCTTTTAGATCATAAGATATTATTTTTAACTTCAATGAAATTTAGAATTTCAATTTCACTTAAAATTCAATTTTTATCTTTTGTGAATTTGACTAAGTTTTCTTGACAAATCTTCTCCCTTAGTTTTAGTAAATTTGACTAAGTTTTGTGTTGTTGTGTTTTGTTATGAGTGGGTCGAATGTTTAAAAAAATTTGGTATGTTGTATTAATAACTTCAATAATGTCAAGTACTTTTGGCAAAACATGAACATATTTACCAAATTGTTTTGATTAACATTTTTTCAAGTTTACAAAAGAATTCACAACTACAATAGTACACATACAAATCATAAAACAGACCATAAACAAAACTATTACACATGGAACTAGATATCATTCTTCAACATAGATAAGCTTGGACTCTACTTGACATCATCCATTTGAACCACTTTGGAAAGAAGAGTTCGGAAGATTTCCTGAAGACTTCGTGGAAAGTTTTCTAGCATAAAATGCATTAGAAGACTTTCCAAGAAGTCTTTCGAGAGTATTCTAAGAAGTCTTTCAAAAATTGACTTCCATCGGAAATTTTTTTTTTCCATCGAGAAATTCCTAACAGAAACAAATTTATTGAAAATATAACAATTTAGGAGTTAATGGTCTCAATAAAATTACCGGGTAACATGATAAATGTTAAAACAAGTTTGGATGTAATAAACACTCAATATTATTTTCAAAATAACATTACCTAAAGGTAATTTAATTGAATCATAAACTTCTAGTTAACATTTTGTATTGTACATTCTCTCTATATACATGTTTTTAACGTTGGATACTATCATTAAATCATATAGGTATAAAATTCTAAATAATGAGAACTATCAAAACAAAAGTAGAAAATAATACAGTAACAGAGATTCAAAGTAGAGTAACATGCATCTATTTGCTTATGGATGACTAAATATTTGTTATATAAAAGTTTCATATTTGCTTTTAAAATAGTTGAATCTCGAAACACCACTTTAAATCAGAAAATATTATATTGGAGGCCAATTAGAATCTTTCCAAAGGCTTTTGCAATTTGGTTTGCTGGCCCATTTTAATTTTTAGGAATGAAAATGAAAGGATAGAAGACGAGAATACAACAGAGAAGCGATGTCCAATAGAGTTCCGAGCTGTACCCGTTGTCGGTTGACCGCTCGAATGAGCTCTTGAGAGACTGATCTAAGCCATATATGAATGATACCGAGAGAGATTGTTTGGTGCAAGGCAACTCTAACCGCCAATCAGTGAAGATCCAATCGATTCCGTCCCTCTTCTTGACCGTTTTCCATGCCGCAACAGAGATTGATCATGTTCTCGAAGAGGAGTTAGTTCTGGAGTTCCTGATAGCACAAGCAACCTTGGAAAGAGATTGGTCCTTGGCGAAACTCTTGTAGATTAATTCTCAGGTCAGGTGGGATGTCTCTTGCCCTTTACCGAATGATTCAGCCAAACTTGAGTTGAAGAGCCATGGGATCAACTCCCAAACCTGTTTGGCGAAAGAGATGTAACATGGTCTCTGTAGCACCGCGTCTGATCCAGTTTGTGTTTTCACCTCGCTTCTGAAGATTTTCACATGTCAGTTCAACACCGTGAATAACTTTAAAAGGAAGAGCTGAATTTTAGAGAGGAGCTGAGTATTCCAAGATTAGTCAGATATAAAAAAAACTAATATTCACTTCATTCCTTAAAGATATATTTTTCATTATTTCATACATATTAAAATAACATATTTTATTCACATCATAAATATATAAATACGTCATATTTTCTAATTGTCAATTTTCAGATAAATTAAAAGTATTTTTTATAAGATAAATAGTATTTCAAAAAGTTTAATTGATTTTCTTAAAATTTACAATTTACTATTTCTAAATACAAAAAATTATATAAACACACCAAAATCTATTTTAAAAATATTTTTTTTCCAAAACACTTATCTGCCGAACGAAATTAGTAATGACAACAGTTAATTTGTCAAGTTATATATGTCTGGAAAAATGATACCATATTAAATGGATCAGTAAATGAAGATCTATATAGTATGTGATACTACATTATATAACCAAACGCAATTCGGTTTAAACAACTAAAATTTGTGTAAGCTAGCTAAAGTTTAGTGACATTGACATATCGATGATTTGTTAAGTAAATAGTTTGGTTTGGATTATGATTTAAATACAGCAAATAAAAAGTTCATATAACTCGACTGAACCAAATTCACTGAGCTAATTGAAATTTTTATTTTTTTTTGAAATTGAAATTGAAATTTTTATTCAACCCGAGAATCGAGAATTCAGATCCGGTTACAAGCACGATTTGAATTTTTACATCGTTTGGTTTGGATTAAAATTGGTGAATTTTTGGATTGGTTATGCTCCGATATTTTGCTCCTATCCTTTCAGTAAGTAACTGGACTAAATGCTCTTGGTTTATAGTTTGCGTAAACGATCGATAGATTGATTCACTCTCTAATCAGTCCCATACATGAGTTACAGTGATCAATCTTTTATTGTAGAGGGAAATTCACTGGAGCAGGATGAAAAAGAAGAAGTTGTAAGCTAAACACATTACGATTTAAAGAGACTCAGTTTAACTCATAACCGGGGCTTGTCGACGAGCTAGAGGCTCTGGCTTGGACTGTGGCTGACGTAGTAGGTAACCAAGCCTCACGCATAGGTTCACCTACTGGGTAAGTAACGAGCTCACGGATGTTCATCGGTTGGATCACATTTGGATCGGCTCCAAACATAAGATGACCAAAACTTTCTTGTGCCTTCTCAGTATTGTGACGCCCATCGAAGAATAAGTAAGATCGTTGGTACGAGCATAGCTTGGAGTGCACGTTAGGTAAACCGCAACCATAAGCAGTGTGTGTCCCAATACCGCAGCACGATACATTCGTCCGTAAAAATCCTATAGCAATATAACATATTTTAATGGTTTCGTATAGTATTCACTTGGTCTGTGAGCTTAAATCTAAAATGTATATATATATAAATAATAGTTGTAATTAACCAACTCACTGTAGCCTAAGCTCCTCTGCGGCGTGATCCTACGAAGAATAACATTGTAGAAGTCGAAAACAGTGAACTGGAAATCAGGAGCATTTAGAGCCATTTCGTTCAACATTGGTCCGATTTTTTCGTTGTGCTGTATAGCCAAATTGTTAAGAGGTTCGTAGCATTGTTCCATTCCGGTTCTGTAATCTTGTCTGACTATCGGTAAGCAACCCAATGGTGCTAGGGTTTGGATCATCAACTTTCTAGCTCCTGATGCATACAAGAAGCTGATTTCATTCTTTAACTGGTTGGTCACGGAAGTGACGAAAGCTTGTTGAGCAGATGCATCGGCGATAGGGTTGTTCTTGGTGAAATTCAAGTAATCATTAGCACCAATGTATATCATAAACAATGACTGCTTGATGAAGTCGTCATTCCAATTTGCTGCTTTCATTTCATTGAACTTCGTAATTTGTTGATACAGAGTCAACTAAAGAAGAAGAAAAGTCTAGTTAATATTACGTATATTATAGTGAAGCGTATTGCTTTTCAAGTAATTAAAAGATTGTTGTGTTTTGACGAATACAAAACAAAAGGGAGTCCTACTCCCAGAGTGTCGCATGATCCCAAAATATTAGTGGTTATTATTTCGTTTTCAAATGTATTAAGAAAAAATATATGTTTACTAACTGTTTCAGACGTTGTAAATCTCAGGCTTGCATTTTCCATAAAGAAAAGATTATTACTTTTACTTGAATATAAAGAAAATGTTGGTCACTTTATATACATATAGAAACTAATAGACTTACAGATTGAACCGGAGCTCCGAGAAGCGTAGCATCAGCGACGGCGAAACTAGCTCCACGTGAGACATTGACGCCCGGTTTAAGCGCAGCAGGGATTGGGATAGGAATTTCCATGAATGTTGCTGCATATTGTATTTTTATTATTTTAGAGCACCTCACAAAAATAATAAAAATATCTACAGAAAAATAATAATAAAAAATTAAAAAAGTAGAAAAGGTGAGAGAAATTCTTGTAAGAATATCTCAAAACAGAATTTTCAAGATACTTTCTAAAACTTCTTTTACTATTATTGTAAGTGATTGGTTTATTTTTTCCATGAAAATTAAAATTTAATTATTTATCAAAAGTGCATTAAAACAGAAGTATCTTACTCTTTAGATACTCATTCTTACATACTTACCATTAAAGGTTGCTTACCATTAGTTTTTTTTTTTTTTTGAAACTGTGCTTACCATTAGTTTATCATATATTTTTAATAATTTCTCGTTAATATCAAGTATACACAAACAACAAATATTTCATGGATGAAAGGAATGAGCGTCGTCGACGCTGCGTCGACATGAAACACAGATCCTTCTCCAATGATAAGATTAGAGAAACATCTTGACAAAAAAAAATACGAAACAAGTTGAGCACAATTCCGTCCACTACAAAGGAGGTTTTGTCGTCTGGTTTGCATTGTGAGCAAACAATTAGGAAAGTGGTTTATTCTTTATTTCATTATTCTTTTTAGAATGTAACATTTTTCTCAAATAAGAAAGTAAAAAATATATATATATATATATATATATATATATATTTTTCTCTTTTAACATTAAAACCCCTCAACTACGTTTGTTTTGGGTAAAAACTCTCAAAGTATTTAACGGAAAAACCCCTAAACGAACTTTATTTAATAAATTAAATCCTACCAGGTAATAATTACTATTACTACCGATAAATCTTTACATTAAAATTGAGGGATTTTACCATTAAAATTTTAAAAAATTCAAAATTTTATAAGATTATCTTAAAAATTAGTAACTTAAATTTTCAAAATTAGCATTTTCAAATTTTTTTTGTAAATATATGAGTTTGATGTGTTTTTAACATCAACATTATATATGTATAAATTTAAAATGTAAAAACCTAGAAAATATAATAAAATTATCTAAAGATATACCTGTAATAAAGTTACTAAAATATTAAAAATGTAAAAAACAAGAAAATATTATAAAATTATATATTATATAATAAAAATGTAATAATAAATCTTTAGATAATTTTTATTACATTTTCTGGGGTTTTATATTTTTAATTTATACATATATAATGTTGATGTTAAAAACACATCAAACTCATATATTTACAAAAAAATTAAAAAAGATAATTTCGAAAATTTAAGTTACTATTTTTAAGATAATATTATAAAATTTTGAATTTTTTAAATTTTTTAGATTTTTAATGGTAAAATCCTTCAATTATGTTTATTTAATGTAAAAACTCCCCTACTAAAGATTTACCGGTAGTAATGGTAATTATGACCTAATAGGATTTAATTCACTAAATAAAGTTAGTTTTGGTGGGGGGGGGGGGGGGGGGGGGGGTTCCGTTAAATACTTAGTTTGAGGGTTTTTATCCAAAACAAACTTAGTTGAGGGGTTTTAACGTTGAAAATCCATAAATATACACAAACATGTAACACAGTTTTTTGTTTGAATATGGTTTCACATTCATTAATTATAAAAGATAAACAAATATTCCATGCATGGGTGGTAAAAAAAATAATACTGGAGAATTTGCCATTAGGATCATCTCTGAATTTGCCGTGGGTGGTAAAAAATAATAGCAGCTGAAAGCCTAAAAAAGTATGCACCTTTTATTTAGTGGTAAAAATAATAATAGTTAACGTTAGGTTTAGGTCTAGGATTCTCTGGTTATAAAGTTTTAAACGTACCGACGAAGTCAGGAGCGATGAAACCGTCGGAGAATTTACCATTAGGATCATCTCTGGATTTACCGTACGGCCAGAAACCTTGAGCAACGTTTACTTGCGTGAGAGTCTGTTTGTTTCCGGCGTCGAAGTTGGAGTCACCGAACGTGAACAAAGCCACCGCCGGGATACTTTGTCCGCAGACGGTGAGCGGGTTCTGGAACAGTGTGAATACCAAAAGTAACCCTAGAACACTCGCTAAAGTACACTTGCCTGCCATCGTATAGTATGTATTGCTTTTTTGTGCTTCATTCCATAGACCGGGACGTTGTATTTATAGTGCAAGAATATTGTTTTTTAATAGATACGTGTCCAGCGAGGCTTACAACATGATTAGTGGGGAGTTCTTTAGGAGATTTTTAACGGAATATAAGAAACCGTCTCTTAACTTTTAACTAAAAAAGCTAAGAACTAATTCTTAAATAAGATATTTAAAAACCGGTTCTTAGTTTTCTTAGTTAAAAGTTAAGAGACAGTTAATTGGAAATATTGAATGAATTGATTGTAAATTGTAAGATTTTTTTTTTACATTTTTCCTTATATTCCGCTAAGAACCCCCATTAATCATGCTCTTATATTTTTAATACAAGTATACAACTATGCATTGGTGAAAGTGAATCGAGTAAAATATCATTGACCAATTATAGTTCAGATAAATCAGATTCACATCCAACGAAATTTTTATTTCTCAATGACATTTTATAAATGGTTTGAGACCATTTTTTGGTTGCTAAAATGTAAATTTCATTATGAAAGTAGTGTCGGTTTGATTACAAGAAAACTTGATATCGCTTTATGCTTGAGAGTAGATTCGATTCAGAGGGCCGCAAGAAAGTAAAAAAAAAAACAAATCATGACAATAGAATATAAACTTGTTTTAGTAGACAAACCTAAGTAAAAAACTAGAACGAAAAAACAACAATGTATATTCCAGGAGATATCAAGGTGGCTTAGTGGTTCCTTGAGATTTTCATAGAAGACTGCCAGAAGTCGCAGGTTCGATACTCTATCGGCGCGGTGGTACTATACCCCAAATAAAGCTTTCGGGGTTTCCTGGATATGGGACCTTTCAGGGTGAGGTTAGTCACTATAAAAAGTTAACCCACAACAGTTTATTTTTACCAAAAAAAAACAATGTATAGTCCAGGGCACAAAGCACTTCCATTTTTGTAGACTTGGTAGAAAATAAAGAGAAAAGTAGATGAGAGGCTCTGTAAAGGACATACCCAAGCTACTCACAAGAGGCATAGAACAGAGAAGGCTGGCTATACCCGATCTGAAGATCCTTTAAAAGCACCATCCGGAAACACCAAACTCACCAACCACTCGGGGAAGAGACACCAAGACAACTCGAATTGAAACGACAGTAGAGATGATCTAGTCAAGTGTAGGGGAATAAAATCCCCTCATCTGGCCACACGACACAGAGAAACTCTCAAAGGAGGAGCTGCAACATCAATCGAGGCAAGATGCAGTTTCTCAGAGCAATTTATCGTAGAAGGGGAACAAAATCCTCAAAATAGGCTAATATCTGGTGAGTGAAGCCTCTGTGAACAGTTTCTGAAGAGACCACGATCAACCAATCCTCGAGGCCCTTACTAGCCAACCACAGACACATGAAACAAAGGCAACCAAACTTTCACAAAAAACGAACCATGGTTGCTGAAATTTGAACATGAGAGGTCCTTGATGACTTGCCTCCATGTCACCTTCACACAGATGGTGTGAAGACTGCAAGACCATAGAAACCGGACGACTGGAAAGAATGACAAGGGCAAGGATATAAGCATCAGAGAGAACCCAACTGACGAACCTTTGAGTCTCATATATGAGCTCTCTCAGACAAGGAAGCCAGAATCGAGGGTAACTTTGACGGATCAGACTCATCTCACCACGCCAGATCTCCATGAGACCCTTGAACAATCAAGATCCAGTTAGCATCACCATAGCAAAAATCCAGGGCGTCCAGTAAGGAGAAGAGATGAAGAAGACAGATCATAGGGTGATATGGATAAGTTTAATCATAAGCAGTTGTAATACTTAAGGACAATCCAAACTTATGAAGATTTTAATCATAAAGAATCCAAGTCATACAACTTAAACTAAGCAATAGCAAGGTGGTTGATTTGAAACAAGTAACAAATGACAATTCAAACAGAAAAACACTAAATGCAAATCAAGCTTTCAATCAAATAAAGAAACATGATCCATGGGGTTAGGCATTTGATTTCAAGTGATTAAAATCAAAGGTAAGGTGGCAAGATATCATTTTTTTGTTCATAACATATCATTAACTCAAATTAAACTGGGTTTGTTACATAGTCATTTAGGCCTGTTTTGCAAGCCCATCTTCAAACACCAGATTGTTTCGATGGACAAATCTAAAGGGAACATGATTGAACGATAACGAAAGGAGAGAGATGTCTGATAAGATTCCATGGAGATCCGAGAAGCTATGTCCCGAAACGATCCATGCTATTAATTGGGGCAAGTCAGATTCGAAGATCACATTCTCCAATTGTAGTATAGTAGCATGTTCCATAGCTGCGTGTATTGCTAGTCCCTCCGCCACAAGAGACGATGTCAAAAACGCAATTGGTTTACTGTGAGAGGCAAATCTCTCATTATGTCTCTCTAAGAAGCTCCACTCTAGTCCCGCAGCATTAAGCTCCTTCTTCCAAGCTGCATCCGATCGGCAGACTACCTCAGGTGTTCCGTGGATTTGTCGGGTAGTCTTAATCGGATTCAAAGATATGACCTTTAATTGAGCTTCCTTCCATTCTTTAGCATCACAAATCGCTTTAGTAGCTGTTTCTTGAGCATAAAAATTTCGTTGTTGGAAGACTTTCAGGTTTCTAAGGTAGCAAGATGTCAATGTACAATTTTTCTTAAGTCTAGAACACAAATAAATATTATTTCTTTCCCAAGATAAAGATCCTTGTGCAATTATGAACTAAACATCAATTTCCATTAGTTTAAATCATTCAAGCATGCATTTTAGACAAGTCTACTAACTATCTAACTATCCTAGCATCAAATCTTTTTGCTATTCAAGTTAGAACATATTTAAGCATTTCATCATACACCTTCAAATCAATAAATAACTTAAAATCAAGATTGAGAGTGATCAGTTCCAATCAAGAATTAAGAATACTTAAATAGCAAGGAAACAAGTAGATTTGTCCCTTAAAACACCTTAACTCTTCACTCAGTAACTCTAATCACCCTAACTCATAGATCCAATAGGAGTCTACTCCCTAATCTTCATGATAAACCTTAAACCCATAATAGATTGAAGACAAATCATGTTAAGAAGCAAGTTAATTCAACAAACACAAAGAAATAAGATGATAAGAGACTAAAGATTGATTTTTTACCAAAATAAAAATGTGTTTAAAGAGAAGACAAGATCATTCTTAAATTTAGGCCTCAAAAGGATTTATAGAATCCTAAACTTGAACCAGGTCAATCTAACAACTATGGATTGACCCAAAAACAAATGGGTAAAAAGTCTGGTTAAAGTTCGAATGTTGACTTTTCAAAGGTTACCAGTGGCATGCTGATACTATTGCATGAGACCGCTGGAGGTCCACAATGGTTTGGTTGCATATTCTAAAGCCTGCGCATAAACCACTGGAAGAGTTAGGCTCGAGTCTCTTCACATGTTCTTGGTGGCGTCTTCGTGACACTACTACTACTTCCCGATTCAGAACCCACACTTTTGCATCGGCCTGCTCCCCATTGCTACCACAAACCGCTCCAACACTTGAACCGTTGCTTGATTGTTGCATCCTGAGAGTCACAGCGGTTACACCAAACCTCTGCCATTAGGCCTCTGCAACACTTGAGCTCAAGTTTCTTAATGATTCCTTAGCAGCAGCTTTTTATAACTGCTGCATCAAACCGATTCAAAGTCCGCAAAACTTCAATGTCTTGAGATATCTTGTCATCATACCGCTGCACTATACCACTCCAACACTTAGGCATGATGAGAAAAAGTCGTATGGGAGTCATAATGGCTTAGTGAAATGGTTTCTCGGCCTCTGTGAAACTTTGCCATCAATATGTCTCTCGAACAATGATCACCCCTTTTGCTTCATAACTCCAACGCTCCAATTTTACCAAATGGTATCTCCATCACCTGATAAGGACAAATGCATATGCAATGCACTTAATTGTTCGAACCATGCAAATACACAAGATATCAAAGGGTTGAGGCAGAAGAGAGAAGAACGGGAAAATAGAGGGGGTGACCAACGGAACGAACACCGCTGGCCGCCGGAAGCACGAGAACGTGAAGTTATTGTTGAGAGTAAAGGTAGAGAGAGAAACAGTGCAGGATCAGATCGTTTGAAACTGTATTTGACCTTACAAAGAACGAACCAACAACAAGCAGCCAACAAGAGCTTAGGACATGCAGTCATCAGCAATAAAAATAGTAAGGGCATATCACATATATTACAGGTCTAATTTTTTTTTTAAAATATACATTTTATAGTTATATATATATATATATATATATATATATCTTTGAATAAAATATGTTTTTTAATATTTTGTATAATCAATTTTATTAATTAAAATAGCATACAAACAATTTTAGATACACATACTAAATTTTGTTAAAAATATGTTTGCTATTAAAAATCTTTTTCAAGAAATTTGACAAACTTTGAGCTGGCCCTACTTAAAGATACCTACCCAAAAAGTTACCAATCAAGATGCAAGCAAATGAATTTCACCAAAAGAAGCATCCATAACCCATCTAGCGTAGCAAACCATTCCGAGGATTACCCATTCTCATCCTCAAAAAGTACACGTAAACTACTGGAGAATTTGATGAACCCAATAATCTATTGTTTAAGAATTTTTTAAAATATATTTCATTCAATAGATCAAATGACATTAGCTTACAACAATAATATGATCCTAAAGAAAAGCATAGAAATATGAACAACTACTTGACCAACTAAATAAGTGCTTGACCAACTAAGCACTACTTAAACAACTACTTGACCTAGTTAATCTTTCTTTATTTGACCATTATTAACGGACCAGAAGACTGAAAAACAGATGATCTTGTCTGGTATATATAACTCCAATCGCTTCTTTGATTTGTTCCAACAAAGCCTCTCTAAACTAAGCTTTGTGCACAAGGCTTAGCATACCCGATGCATAAATAACCTCAAGCCTGCTCCTCTGATCTCGACTTAAAAGTTTGGTAAAGATATTTGCGACTTTCTCATCTGTTCGAATTTTCAAGCATATCTCTGTGTTGTTGACAAGAGCTCGCAGGAAATGAAAGCAAACTCCAATGTGTTACCTCTCCCATGAAACACTGGATTCTTTGAAAATTTGATTGTTGAAATGTTGTCGCATAGAATATGTGTTCTTTATTTTACATTTTCCCAACTCTTCTAGTATCTTTTTGAACCAGATGGCTTAACAAACACAAATTGAGGTGGCAACATATTCTGATTCAGTGGTGGATAACGTCATGATTGGTTGCTTCTTTAATAGCCATGCTATTAATGCATTGTCCTTTATAAGCACATATCCAGTAGTACTCTTCTTGCTTTCCACATCTCTGGCAATGTTACTATTAGTGTACACTAACAAATCATAGCTCCACCTCTCTTATACAAAATACCATAATACAAAGTTCCTTTTAAGTACCTTAAGACTCGCTTTGCTGCGTGAACATATGGTTGAGTGAGGCTTAACATAAGGCCATAAAGTTTAACATATGGCCTGGCGTTTGTGATGATCAGGCTCCCAATTTTTTTTTTTTTGTAAAAGGTCTCATCGACTCACTCTCCCTCTCCCTCATCCAAATCGATCTTGTTTCCAAGTACCATTGGATGACACACTGAGGAGCATCCCTCCATGTCAAGATGTTTAGAAATTTTAGTGCATAACCTTACTGTGAGATATGAATCCTATTAAGGTGTATGCACCACTTACATTCCCAAAAATACCTCATTTTCTCCAAATTCGACATATCAAACTCTTCTTGCATCGATTTCTTATCTCATCATCATAATATTCTCTCATATATATATATATATATATATGTGATTATCCACATAAATATTTACAATCAGAATATTACAGTGTTTGTTGTTTTAATAACATATTTTATTCAATTATGGAGTTTGAGAAATCTTTCTTTGATGAATTAGTGTTCAATGTAACTGAACCATGCTCTTGGAGCTTTCTTCAAACCATATATAAATTTTTGAAGTTTGCACACTTTGTATTCTTTTCCTTCTTTCTTATGTCCCTTAGGTTGTTGCACATATACATCTTCTTCAATTACTCGATGGAGACATGCTCATTTACGTCTAATTCATAGACATCCCTTGATTTTTGTGCAAATGTAGCAAAAACTGGTATGATTGTATCCATTCTGGCAACATATTTATACACCTCATGGCAATCGATCTCAAGTTCTTGAGAATATTGTTTGGCTATTAAACGAGCTTTGTACTTGCTTGCCTCACCATTCTTGTTGAGATTAGATTTGTATATCCACTTTACTCCAATGCACTTAGCTCATTTAGGTAAAATTGATAGAATTCAAATCTGATTTTCTAATCAGTATAATCTCTTCTTTTATAAAATCTCTCTCTATTTCAGACTCTCTTCTGCTTCCTCATAAGTTGTGGGATTGGAGGAATTGAGATCTACGATGTTTGTGTCTTATTCCTCATCAACGGTTGCGATTCCAATGACATAATCTCTCAGGTATTGTGGAGGTTTTGTCCTTCATTCCTCCCTGGCTCCCTTGACCTGACCATCATCGACTTCTACAGTGTGGCTCATTGTTCCGCCCTGGTTCATTTTTTGCTTCATTCGCACTTTCTTCTCCTTCACTCACCTCCCACACTGCATCATCATCATTCATGGTTAACACTGATTCTGTGTAATCTGGTCTCTTTTTAGTTTCAGACTTTTTCTTATTCAAACACCAAACCTCTACTCACTACAATATTTTTTTTATGTGGATTGTATTATCTATAGATTTTGGATTCCTCTGAGAAACCAAGTAAAACACATGTTAAGCTTTTGTCATCGAGTATACCTTGTTTCGCATCTGAGATGTGAACTTGCCCCAGACTTCCCCATACATAAACGTGTTCCACATTCGGTTTGATACCACTTTATGTCTCTTGAGGTGTGATGTCCTCTACATTGTAAGTTGGACATATATTAATAGCATAGAATGTTTAGTTGAATGCTTCTGCCCACAAGAAAATTGGTACCTTCCTTGTTGATAATAGCAATTTTAACATGTTCATCACCGTACGGTTCTTCCTTTCAACAATGTTATTTTGTTGAGGGGTGTATGTTGTGGTTAGTTTTCTCTGAATTCTTTGTACGTTGCAGAGTCTGAGAAGTCAAGAGGTGTATATTCCCTCCTCTGTTTATTCTAAGGAGCTTGATATTGTATGTCTTTCATTCTCTATCATCTTTTTGAATTGTTTGAAATGACTGAAAGCCTTTAAATTTTCTTTCAAAAAATACGTCCATCCTTTCTTGCTAAAATCATATATGAAGAATAGTATGTACCTTTTGCCACTGGTGCAAATAGGGCTGATGGATCCACAAATGTATGTGTGCACCAATTCTAGTACTTCGTTGGCTCTTCATGAACTCATCCTAGAAAAATGACTCCTTGGCTGCTTGCCTAATAGATAGTTTGAGAAAGTGGAAATTTGAGCATCAAACAAAGTTATCCCTCAAACCATGTATGTGCTTTGTAATGTATTCATTCCTCAATGACAATGACCAAATTTCCATACCACTCATGCCATTATTTTTGTGTTTCTTTTGCTGTTGTTTCTCTCTTCATCATTTTCAAATAGCATTAAAATCTGGTTTATTCTCATTCTTCTCTAAGCCGATGGCCCTATTTCATCATGGTAATCCATGTACCTTTCTGTATGATGGCTGCCACATTCTTTTCTTGGAGTTCACCAAGACTCAAGAGATTATTCTTGAGCTCTGGTATGTAGTACACATCACTTATCTTGTATGGTGTGTTGTTTAATGTCATACTCACATTTTCTTTTCCAACAACCTCCATGAATGTGTTGCTTCCCAGATTGATTGAGTGCCTTGCATTCGTTGTAGAGAATAGATCTTGATCTCTACTCATGTGTTTAAAGCAACACGAGTCTAAGAACCTTGCTCTTTCCTCATGTGGACAGTCGCAAATTGGTTGGAGGCAGCAGCCTCATGTGGAGAGTAACAACTTCATTTATTCTATAGAAGATAAGTTTTTACAAAAATCCAATGTCATCATTCTTAATCTCCTACCGTTAGATGGTGTTCTTCTTCACGAATGATACAAAATATAGATCCAGAAGTAGATCTTGGTTGATGATCTGGTAGCAAATATTGCTGAAACGAGCATCATCTTGACCAAACAAAAACTTATGAAACGAGAATCTTAATATTCCTTCTCAACACTGGAAGCTGCTACGCAAAAACATGATCTTGAACTATTGATATTTTGGAATTCTTCCTAAAGTGTGCATAGTCGTCCATAGTATTAAACTGTTCTTGTTTGTTTTGTTTACAATTTCTGATCTCATTTTCAAGTAAATGTTTGTGAGCACCATTGTTGATGGAGGCCTGCGTTTGATAAAAACCCAAATCTTGGAAGCATCAGATACATGTGCCACACTAAATTGTCTAATTGGATCGACGAGCGCTCGAATCCAGCCAATAGAGCATGGAATTTGTGGTGATCCAGAAAAATTGATCAGGATTCATGGCTAGTTAGCTATCGAGCCGTCGATAAAAATATTTTGTTTTGCCAACTCTATTGCCCATTCAGAGAAGTTATCACCACGAAAAATAACCAAAGTGATAAGAGCACCCGGTTTATTGGTGTACAAAGGGTAAGGAGAAGTACACTCGGATCACGAGCTTTTCTGAGCACTCGAAACTTCGTCCAACATGTTTTTTGTAACCTTAGAACAAAGTAAAGAAAAAAAACTGATTTATGAATTAAGTCAGAATCAATTTCTCTGATATCATGAAATAATTAAAAAGGCTGGCTTGTTTTTACTGATTCATAGAGTAAAGTATTTATACAAAGATAATGACACAGTTCCAATAGGAACCTACTAAATAATGAAATATACGAATAATCACAATATGGAATATATTCTATTAGAGATACAGTATCCCATATCAAAAATTTAAAAGAACCTTAAGTAATAAGGGATTATGGTCAATCCACTGACCACCAATTCCACCAATTGGTGGTAACTGGTAATTGATATCTTAATATATTTATGTTTGTCTGGCTGATTATTTCTTCGGCTAGTTTGTTGTGCATTAAGATGTTGTTCCTATATAGAGACATTGAATAAATTTTCCACCATCTCTACATCCGACTAGTCATGTTGTACATGGTTTATGTGTCGTGGTTCATGACGACCATCAAACTGGTCGTATTGTCTTTCCAAAATCGTTTTTAATGTATTATCACTGTTGCATATGAAAGTCTCCAAGATTTTCCTTGGCTCATCTTTTTGTTCTTCTATCGTAGGTTTTTTTTAGAGTCATAAAATCAATGATCGAGTTGTAGTAAAAAAACTAAAACTTCTAAATATGAGATCAATTGATGTAATAACCGATACAAGGTTACGAAATACTTTTTAGCCTTGAAAATTTGAAGTGATTTACACGAATTTGAAGTTGTTGAAAACAAGATGTTCTAGCCGAAAATAAAAATTTAAAAAGCCAAAGCTTTTTGATTAATAATAAATAAAACATATCTCTTACAAACCAATGGATTTTATATTTTATACCCAAAAATAAGATACATCTCTATTAGGATTTGAATCTAACCTTATTCTATGGACTCAAGTCATAATATTTTTAGTGAAAGTAGAATACTAAAACATATCAAAATAAAAGGAAATAAAAAAAAGAAGAAGAAAGAAAATAATTGAACAGTACTCGAAACTTGTATCCTGCAGATACTACTATCATCTCTGCATTACAAATAAAGATTGAAACGGATACTAAGAGCATCTTTAGTGATAAATTTCTTCAACATGGTTTCTCATCATAATTTTATTAATATTGTAAAAGTAAATTAGTTATCTAAATAAATTTAACGTTTTAGTGCTTGCTGTCTCATTTGTGTAGATAATCTCTGCAAAAGAAGTCAGAGTCTCTTCCCCTACGTACGTCTCTTTATTTTTCTGATTTATTTTTTCTTGTTTTTATTTTATATTAGTATTTTGATGAGAAATCATTGTAAAACATGACCGCCGCTGATGCTCTAATATAAATGAGATTCCAAAATATATATTTATATATATATGAGATTCTAAAGCATGAAATGGAACCTCTTAAGCTTAGCAATGTTAAGCAGAAGACATGCACATAAAGGAAGTTACTCAAGAGCACTAATTTGATTTACTTTTGACTAAAACAACTTTTTGGAGCAAATATTAGTTAACCCACGTATACGTGAATTTTGATTTTTGAAGTCACGAATCAAATTCTATATAAATATAATAAAGTTTCGTCAAAACTATTTAAAATAGATTTACGAGTTTTTCTCTTTTTTTTTTGATAATCCAGGTATCCGGACCTCTCACTTAGTCCGGAGTTTTGCTCTTCAACTCAGTGTGAAAGAGATTAGGGGCATGATTAGTAGAGACTTAAGTTTTAGACAGATTATGGTTGCCAAAACCGAATCATAAAATCTCAGTTTTAAACTAACAAAGAAAATATTAGATATAGAACAAGATTTCTTTTAAAAAATACTAATCAAGTATTTATATTAAACTGTATAACTAATTTTAAGAAAAAATAATTAAATTACACAATATTTTATGCCGTAAGAGAACAAAGATCAAATTTTATCAACCTGACTTTTTTTTTTTAATATTTCAAAAATGCATTCAAACTATAATCACCAACATCTAATTACTCTGACTGTTTGGCAATTAACAATTGTCTACATTTTGTTCAAAAAAAAAAACAATTGTCTACATTTTTTGTTGCTTAGGAAACCCATATATTCATTATAAGCATATGTTTTCTAAATCCTAATTATCATAGTGCTATAATTTCCTCTGAAAGTAATAGATGATGCCCTAAATGTTTTCAAAAAAATTTGTCGCCATAATTGAAAGTTTTTTTTTTCATACTGTGGCACGGAACTAGTTTATAGGTATGTAGATTTTGTTGTTTTAACTTTAAATTTTATTGCTATATAATTATTTATATTTTTGAAAGTACTAAATGTAAAGCTTTAGAAAATTATGATTTCTAGAATTAATTTATTTTAAGAAATTAGTCTCTGGCTTTATATCTTTCTTACTGACATGATTTATATCAAAATTCGCTGTAAAAAAAAACATTCCAAAGCACTCACAACACTTACCATTCATCCTCTTTAGCTGCGAGTGTTTTTTCTGTTTAAGAAAATAAATAACGTTCGAATCCTTGAAATGACAAGAAAAGTTCCTTAATTTATTACCATAAAGTTTTTTGGCATCTCCGAATTAAAGATTTAAATGTAGATTTTTACAATAAAAACATCAAATATTTTTAATATTTGTAAAAAATACATTTAAATCTGTAATTTAATATTAATTAGTTATGAAGGTTAAATTTTTATAAATAAATAAATAAATAACAAATACCCACTAAAAAGTAAAACACAATATTTATAAAAAACATTTGTCATCGACAATATTTATAATTTATTTATGAATAATTTGGTTTCACCAAATGAGGAAATTTTTAATGTGCGTTAAATATAAAAAAGTTACAAAATGATCCAATTGCGTATATAATGTTTATATTATACATAATATTATTTTATTTACTAATTCTAATTTTAAAATATTATATATTTTTCGTAATAATAATATATATATAATATGTTTGAATATTTAAATAAAATATAATTATAAGAACTATAATGATGTAAAAATTAATATTCCCTGTTTAGTAAATTATATATGTTATATATTTGCTGAGAGTAAAATGTAAAATAAATAGTGTTTTAAAAAAAAATATTTTTGGAGAAATGTGTTTTAAAATTTTGTAAAGTTAAACTCAACTTTGAAATTTTACTATTCGGAACTTGCAGAACCAAAAATCTTAAAATGTAAAAAAAAAAAAAGTTGTTCGAGATGTCTTTATCGATGTAAACACATACAGATGAACCATAATTTATAAGGTTTGAATGTCTGCTAGAGATTTTTGTTTTAACAAAGTCTTTTGGATTGGAGATGTTTTAATCGAGGTGAACACATGCAGCTACTATAATGCTTAAGACATATTAAAAATGGTCCTGCTCTCACAGAGAAGGTTTCTTTTGATTAAAGTAAATAAAATACAAAATGAACTATGCATATATGTTCCTCGTGATATCAAATTTTATTTCTTCAAGTGATGGCTTTACCCGGAAGTCTGGATCGCACTTCTATCAATAATATACTGAAGTAAATTTGTTTTCTACTGAATTATTCTAAATTTTTATCTAATCAAGAGGAAAATGTTTTCAGCCCATTAACGCTGAAGAAGAGTAAAAATAGATTAATATGTCAAAAGAAAGTTTTATATTCAGTTTCACTTTTTCTCAGCTTTTGATCCCACTGTTTCAATCTACTACCTATGTTTTATTATATAAATTAGATTTTGATTTGATTCGCTCTATAAGTACTGAATTTTGTTTTGGTTGAGAAATCATATAATAATATTATAGATTTTTATAAGATTTTATGTATTTAGAAACTTTTATATAATTAATTATCAATTATTATTTTAGGTGGACAATAACTTTGGATTTTGAAAATAATTCTAATTCAGAACAGCTTTTCTAAGAAAACCAACTGTGAAAATCTATTTACATATTTGGTTACTATAACACAATATAATAATGTTTTAAATGTACATTAATTTACTTGTAGATTCTAATAAACAGTTCTATGAATATTTTGTGATGCAAATTTAATATTTTTTGTTTTGAGTTAAATATTTTATTTTTGTATAAAATAACACATAATTTACTTATAGATTTTTGTATAAAAACATGTTTTTATTCAGAGTTACCTAGTGTAATATACATAAGAGAAAATGAAACTAAATAAATAATCGTAAGAACTGGATGGGACAGGTATGCATTTGTGAGGATAATATTTGTTTGCTGCAAGTGAACGTATAACAGAGACGTTATAAAATTTTGTCAACAATAGGTTATACAATACTATTCTATTTTTATACATAAATAAAACAATTTATGTGAATACAAAGTACAATATATAAAACGTAAGAGAAAAATTGTAAAGTTACATTTCTATTATATTTAATAAATAGAATAGAACATACAAAATGATATCTTATTTAAAAAAGAATTTGAACTATACTATTTGAATTTATAATATAATATAATATAATATAATATAATATAATATAATATAATATAATATAATATAATATAATATAATATAATATAATATAATATAATATAATATAATATAATATAATATAATATAATATAATATAATATAATATAATATAATATAATATAATATAGCTTTAAAACTTAGTTTATGTAATATAAATAGAATTTATAAAATATGTGTGTTTTTAAATGTAAAAACATGCTATATGTAGATAACAATCTATGTTTTTAATATGTAAAATACAAAACTGAATTATTGTATTATGCAAAATTAAAAGATATTAAAAATTGAAAGGAAAACATGATTATAAGAATAAAAAAAAGAATGAAAATAATGTGTAGGTTATATTCTAACCATTCAATTGTAATATATATTCACTTAATTATAGTTTTTTTAGGTTATAGATCAAATTTCCCTTTTATTTATCCTTTGTGGTTTTCCTATATTTCTGTTGACAATTTTTTGCCGAGTTAGGTAATATGATTAAATAATAACTGCAGAGAAAGAAAAAAATCCAACTATTGGTAGATATGAATTGCTTAAAGGCTAAAGACTCTCAGAAAGACACCATGCCACTAAGAAACTGAATATAGTTCATATATGGTATGTATGATTTGTAAATGTTTATAGGTCATAAATATATTTTAATTGATTGTTTAAAGTAATAGAAAAATGTTAAAATAACAAATAAGGAATATATTTTAATAAATTATGGCACGATTTTCAAAATTTGTATGAATATTTTTTACAATTTTTAAAATCATGGGTTTCTAGTGCATATTTTCCTATATTTTTAATTTCTATGCTATTGTAATAATTAACAAGCCTATATGCATAATATTTGTGAGATAGATGCATAATATTAACCATCATTTAGTATCATGTAAATGTATATAAAATATTAAGGCAAAATAGTTACTAAATAACTTACATTAACTAAACAGTTCTAGAAAGATTTAGTATCATAATATATAAATTTAGCTGGAAATCACATGAACAATAACATACGTATAACGTATTGATCATTTAAATTCATATAATTTTTTTAGTAACACTAAATACATATAATTTTTAATTTAAAAATTTGCTGATGGTCTGAATTTAATCTCCTATTTATAAATGCTTAACGATTTTCTCTCATTTGAATTATGTGAATGCCATTAGTATAGAATTTAACTTTTGTCTAATCATCAGTGGAAATTTTTGTAATATTACATATGAGAGTAGAGGTTATTTCTAAAGTGAACTTAATTTTTAATAGAATAGATTTATAAATGCTACACGATTTCTTTCTCATTTGAATTATGTGAATGCCATTAATAAATAATTTAACTTTGTCTAATTATCAGTGGCAATTTTTGTAATATTACATATGAGAGTAGAGGTTATTTCTAAAGTGTACTTCAATTTTGAATAGATGGTTTCTGGTGCATATTTTCTTATATTTTTATTTTCTATGCTATTATATTAATTTAAAAAAGCATAAATGCATAATATTTGTGAGATAGATGCATAATATTAACCATCATTTTAGTATCACGTAAGTTTAAACAAATATTAAGCCAAAATAGTTAAATAACTTACATTAACTAAACAGTTCCAGAAAGATTTAGTATCATAATAAATAAATTTGGTTGGGAATTGCATGAACAATAAGATACGTATTGGCCATATTAAATTCATATAAAATATTTAGTAACACTAAATGCATATAATGTCTTATTTACAATTCGATGATGGTCTGTATTTAATCTCCTATTTATAGCTACACGATTTTTTTATCATTTGAATAAAATGAATGCTATTACTGACAAATTTAATTTTTGTCTAATTATCAGTGACAATTTTTGTAATATTACATACGAGAGTAGATGTTGTTTCTAGAGTGTACTTTAATTTTAATAGAATAGATAGATATATAAATACTTTTGGCTTTCTCTCTCTCTTCTTTTATCTATTCCCTCTCTGGATCTTTCATAGAGAGAAAGAGAGGAGATTAAATCTCTTTTTTTTCTTCAGACCTTTGATCAGATTTGTGTTTTGGTATAGCCGATCCTACTTCTGACTGCGGATAATATTTTTGTTGTAATCCGATTTTGTTGTGTTTTCTAATTTACCACTAAACACCTTTTAGTTTTCTGTTACACACATGACAAATCTGCTCCTCCAAATCATGTATATTTACACATACTAATAGTTAAAAATATTTTACAGAAATATAACTACAGATATATACAATGAATAAAAAACCATACCAACTACTCATTAATACGATTAAAATGTTGGATTACATTGCATTTAATTTTCTTATATAAAACTGTATTTTCGAAAGAATGTTAAATTTATTCCAATAAATAACATTTTTACAATAGTTATGTTGTTTTTGAAGCTCAAAATGTTGCTCAAGAGAATTGATGAATAATTTTACGAACATGATTTTCGTAAAAAGAACCATATTACCATTTTGCCTTCTTCTTGGGTGTGTTAAGACGAGTTACCATGCATTTTAAGATGGCTCAACTGCTTTCGTCCATTTTTCTCCTTTATATTGAATGTACTATGTACGCATGCGGGTTCAGGTCGTTCTGGTAATTTTGTTCGAGTAGTTCTATTTTCGGGTAGTTCGGTTCCATTAAAATCTCGCCGAACTGAACCATAAAAAATTGAATCGGTTCGGTATTTGGGTAGTTCGGTTTTCTATAAAATTACTGAAACTAACCGTAGTATTTAGTTTTGATTATATTTCGGTTAAAAATTTAGGTAAAATCAGTTAAATACGAATAATTTCAGTTAATTTGGTTTGTCTAGTTAATTCGGTTCAAATTTTAGTTAATTTGGTTAGGTTGATTCGAAATATTTGGATAATTGTGGTTACCTCTCTTCGAAATTTTGATTAATTCCGGTTTTCTGTACGAAATTTGGTTAACAAAATTATTTTTTGAAGAACCGAACTAACTGATTATCGAACCTAACCGAAAACTAATGTTTTTTTTTATAAATATACAGAATCAAACTGAACTTCTCATCGGACTAATCTGAATTTCGGTTCTAAAAATTCCAGCCCTAGTACTACCACTTGGAAATGTTATCCGATAAAAATAGAAGAATCTTATCTCGGGGCAAGTCTAGCAGAAGTTCCAGATAGTCAGAAACTCAGAACCAAGAAAACTATATTTTTGAAGTAGTAGACTTTTTCAAATTTGACACAGGCACGTTGTTATAAATGATTTTTGATAAAGCACGTGGTTATAAATGACATGGAGTCGTCCAAGACAAAGTTATGTGAAATACAACTGCCATTGCCAATCTCAAGAAAATGGGTTAACTTCGTCAATAACTTAGATCTTACGAGATTCACAAGTATTATATTTTGAAGCAAGAAAAAGTATGGAATCATCATCAGCAAATAAGTTTCGGAAACTGAGTTACAAAGCTTTCCTCATGGTTATCTAAACTTGTTTGGACACAAATGGTATATATATGCAAATTTTGAAGGTGATAACAGAACCCGGTGATCCGAGAAATTAGACAGTGGCGGAAAAAATTTAGCACCTATGGAGGTTGTTTGGGTTCGCAGGACGTGTAATAAAAATCTGCTGGTATGGTTATAACAGATGTTCCTGATTACTTTGGTTCTTTAACTCTTCTATCTAGGCCCGGCTTAAAAGATTAGTAGGCCATGTGCATATTTTTTTTCCTTTCCTAATAATAATTGATAGTCAATTTAAAAATTAGATCCTTAAAATATAGAAATTCCAAAATTGAAAGTCTTAAAACAATTAAAAAAGTTGAACCAAAAATGTGGGACTTGTGCATTTGCACTGCCGCACTCCTATAGAGGCGGCACTGCATCTCCTCTTCATAAGACTTGCATTACCCTGTTTTAAAAAAAAAAAAGACTTGCATTACTTTGAGTTAATGAGATAGGATGATAATGATGTTTAGTATCACAGAAAATATTAAATGTCCACGTGAAGGCGAAGTGTAGATGAAGATAAAATATTTAATGATATATACAGTGTCAGTTTTGAGTTAATCGAAGTTTAAAATTTAAAACAAAATAAATGAGACAGTAGATAATAGTCTACTTTTCAGTGATGTGAATTTTGTTTCTTTTTTTTTAAATTCCGTGAATTCGGTGAATTACATAAATATTAATTGTAAAAGATGGTTGATATCTGTAAAAATTAGTTCAACTCCAGATAAATATCTAAGAATCAGAAATTTTAAAGAAAATCAAAAACAAATTCTATTAACATATTAGTGTTCAAATATAATATATCAAAGAGAAAAAGATCAATATAGCACTAAAACAAGTTTTTGTTCCCAAACTAGCATTCAAGGTCAAAAGTTACAAAAATAGCACTCAAGGGGTGAAGTTTATGATTTAGAGTTTAGGGTTTAGGGTTTAGAGTTTAGATTTTAGGGTTTAGAGTTGAGAAGTGAGGTTTTGGGGATAAGATTTCAAATTTTGAAAAATAAAAAAATTTAAATTTTTCAAAAGATAAAATGCTATTTTGGTCATTTTAGTTTTTGAGTGCTATTTTTGTGATATAAACTTAGAAATGTGCTATTTTGGAGATTTGCTCTATATCAAATTGTTATAGAATATAAGTGCAGACTCGAAGTATAAATATATGTCTAGTATATATTCACCTTTCGGTCTAAAAATCATCTAATTCTAGATGAACAAAACAAATTATTTATTTTATTAACCTACGGTTTTGAGCTTTAATTAATTAAGACTATACCGATAAAAAAATATAATACTGTACTATTTTAGTATATGTAAACTATGTATAAAGTAAGAACTGTTTGATTTATTAAATGATAAACCAGGATATTTATAATAAATAGTTCAGATCTCTCATTCTTAAAATTATAATAGATAGATAGGATATTAGGAATAAACAAATATTAGACGAATGATTAAATTTCTCATTCTTCGAGCAAACTCAAAAGAAGGTAACTGAAATTTTGTCATGATATTTCATTAAAATATTTTTAGAAATAAAAATCAAGACTAAAATATTTAATCTGAATGAAAAAAAAAACATATAGTGCTTCCAATATTAAAAATCACTTCGATTTGAAAAAGTGTATTTCTCGGATTGTCAGGATCAAATAATATATTAGAAACCACCTATTTAAAAATAATTTGTATACATAAAAGTATATACATTATAATAAGTACATAAATCAAAATCAATAAATTTTGTTTATTTACAATCATATTTTTGGTAAATAAATCAAAACAGTCACTTTTTTTTTGTCATCAACAAACAGTCACTTTATTTTGCTTTATTTGGTATATACTTAAACTTTATTGATATTGACATAGATACACATAGTATATTTTAATATAAATATTTATTATTGACAACTCCTACTCATATAATTTTATCATATTTGTATATTTGTTGTAACAAAAATTTAAACTGTTAATAACAAAACTTTTAATGTGAGATATATATATCAATACAAATTTCAAAATTAAAATATTAAAATCACAATAGTTTTTCAATGCAAAATTTTGAAATTAACATATTTATATATTTCATATAGTATATAATTTAATTAAATGATATTAATGTATATATAAATATGAATATCGATTAATGAGAGTTCATATTCATAGGATTTATGATCATTTTTATCTTGCTTGAACAAAAGAAAGTTAAACCGTTGATCACAAAAATTTTAATATGGGACTTTTACCATTTTTAGTAATTTATAGTTTAAAAAAATATATATATATAACATATTAGAAAAAATCTAATTTTTTTATTATATGCTTAATGTGATCGTTTTATTTTTTTAATAATATAAAATTAAACAGAATGAGAGAGGTTACAAAAATTATTATCAAATATCTATTATTAAAAATCATTAATTATCATATATATGTTAATCATATTAGGTAATTTCGTAATTTTTTAAGGAAATAATTGAGAATATTATTTTGTACACTAATAATTAATTTGATATCTAGTTTAATAAAAAAAAGTATAATATATATTTATAAGGACAAACTTATTTTTTTTAAGATTCTAAAAATCATTATATTAATGATACGTGACTACTAAAACAAGTTATAATGCTCCAAGATTAATATATAGGAGATTAAATATGGGAAAATTTTATGTTTAGCACATTCATGCTACCCCATTAAATATCTTGTTTTGTTAAAACCATGAAGAATTTAAAAAGAGATAACCAACTGGGTGGTGGAGTTGAAGGTAAGGTACAAGCACAAGTACAATCACATCCCGCACTTCATTTTCTGCTTTTTATTTCTTTGTTTTTTTTAAACAAAATAAAATCAAAAAGCTTGGTTGAATGGTAACACATTATCCAAAAAAGCTTGAGTGTCATCCAAATAAATCCCTCCTCTGCGTATCCTCTCCTCTTCCTCCCATCGTCAACACCTGGTTTATCTCCGGTGACCGGCGCGTGGTGGTTCCGTTAACACCACCGCCGGTCAAATCGTTTGTAGATTTTCATCCTTTATATTCTGGGCTTTATCGTTTGTTTTTTTATTTTGAGTTTTGGGTTGATGTTCGTGCTGGTTCATGAGCTTGGTGAGCTCTGCCATTTCTCTATGGTTTTCGTCATGCTTATGTCGGAACCGCGCTTCATTGGGTTAGTAGATGCGGCTGTGGCTGTGGTCGGTTGTGGCAGCACATATCGTGTTTCAGATCTAGAATTGGAAGTTCGTCGGTTTGTGAGTCTTGCTCGTTTTAGTCTCGCCATGTCTCATTTTCGGTAGAGATGTTGAAAGGCTTGATCGGTTTATTGATTCTATGCTTGGAGTGTGTCATTTGTTTTAGTAGGCTTTTTTCTGGGGGTATTGTGTCCATTGGTTGCATGTCGTCTGTTTCTTCTCTTGTGAGTGTGTCCCAAGAGGTTCGATTGGCATGGCTTCATCTTCAGCGTGTGTTGGGAGAGCTTCTTTCTAAGGCTTTTGGACGTGTAGATATCCAAGGTGTGTGGACTGAGCAGCGGTTCCCCTTGTCGAGTTATGAAGTCTCTGGTTCTTGGTCTTATCGATTGGCGGGTGTGGCAGCAGCGATAAGTGTGGTTTGGGTGTAGAAGTGGAGGTTATCGGGTGGGGGCTATGGGCAGCAGCGGTAACTCCCGATCATTGGCTTTCCCTCAGCTTTAAAGTCTACTAAATTTTTTGTTCTTCTTCTGCGTAGATGGTAACCGTTTAGTTGGTTCGATGTCGGTGTAGATTTATGTTTATTTAAGTTACCCTGGTGTGGGTTTAAGTCATTCTAGTATGGGTTTTAGTTGCCGCTTTCTATGGGCTCTTGGTTCTGGGGCTATTTCATTTTGCCGCCAGCTTTTGTAAGGATATTGGTATTTCGATTATGAATGTATTTCAATTTGAGAAAGAAAAAAAAGAATGGTAACACATTATCCCTCCCGCAGTGCATTCTTTCCGTTCCGCTGAAAATATTTGGACCCTATATAAACAAAAGGAAAAAATCTTATATAAAATATTATTTTTTCAAATTATTAAAACATTAAAATTTGAAAAAAATACAGTGTTCACAAAAATTAAAGTAAAATCTATCAGTTTTTTTTTTTTTGTTTTTTAGAAGAGCCTTATAATTTCTCCACACTTTTTTAATAATAATAACAATAAAATGAACCTGAAACAATTATAAAAATTAAAATCACATCATATTTCTTAAATATCTATTCATGACTGTAATAATATTTTAAATGACATTTGACTAAGAACAAGACTATAAACTTGTGTATATACCACATGAAATTTTTTAAATGTCTACATGCAGTGATTTGAAGATGAAATTAAAACTAGGTTTTTAAATCGTGACAGCAAATTTGGTATTTTAATTGATATATAATGAAAGTGAGGAAAACTGTCATTTAAATCACCAACTTTCAAATTTGGTTGAAAAAAACATGAACTTTTTCGTGGACAATTTAAATCATCAACTTATCTTGATTAGCCGTTTTAACTTCTAACATATTTTGACTAAACATTTATTGATATGTTGTTAAAATAGTTAACAGATTAAGTTAACGGTGTTAATTAGTCTTCCATCTATAATCTCTGTTAAGTTCATACGACGTCGTTTTAAAATTTTTTTAAAAATGTTCTCAACCCGTGAATCCAACCCGTCACCAAAGATACACTTGTTACAAATCTGAACCACTAGACCACTTATAGTTCCGTTGATTTATACAGAAACTAATAGTTACTATTATTAAACCTCCAAATCATCTTCTCTTAACATAAATCCCTAACTCGTTTCTGAATCTAATAAATCCCAAATTGTTTCTTCTCAAAACCTAAATATAATCGTATCAGTATATTATCACTCATACAAAACAGTGTCACGTCTCCTAAATTGATTCTTTCTTTTCATACATCTATCAACAACTAAACCGAAAACTTAGACGTCCGTAGCTCGTGTACCCCCTAAACAAAGTCTTCAACTCTGGTTTGAAGGGAGTGAATCAACCTAAGGATGAGACACCGATGAGCTCCAAGATTTGGCCCATAGATTCAGAAACTAATTAGGGATTTAGGTTGAGAGAAGATGATTTGGAGGATAAATAATAATAACTATTAGTATCTATACAAGTCAATGGAACTATACTGGTCTAGTGGTTCAGCTTTGTAACAAGTGTATCTTTGGTGTTGGGTTCGATTCACGGGTTTTGTACAATTTTTTTTAATTTAATGGAACTATACTGGTCTAGTGGTTCAACTCAATATGTTAACCATTTTAACAACGTCTTAAAAACGGCTTAGTCAAAATATGTTAGAGATTAAGACGGCTAGTCAAAATAAGATGAGGCTTTAAATGGTCCACGTGAAAGTAAATGCCCTTTTCAACCAAATTTGAAAGTTGATGAATTAAATAACATTTTCCCAAGATATGACGTAACTGCTAACCATGCACTATCTAAGAAGATAAATGTAATTTTCATAGAACAAACTATATAAAATAATGCTTGATTGTTTAAAAGATGATTTGAGGTACAAGACAAATATTTGATTAACATATAAAAGTTCGTTAACTTATTTACGTAATCTTGATAAGTTTGTTTGTTTGTTTTGGTTTGGTTTAGATAGTAAAATTGGAAAATATGAAAACATTTAAGTATTTATGTAATTTGGGTCATACTCAAAAAATTATAAAATAATAATTCTATTTATATAATTTGATTTTAGTTTGGTCTGGTATTTCTTGTAGTTTTGGAAAATTTAGATAGCTTTTTATATTTTGAATAATTAGGATTAGTCAAACTGATCAAACATAGCTTTTAGCTTTTATTTTGATGGTGATTAGTGTATTGATGTCAATGACAATATTGTAAATACTTAACGGAGATGAGGATTATATAGTAAAATGTTCATTTTCTAAAAAAAAGAATTTTAAAAAAAAAGTAGCGGTATTTTCGTGAATAATCCAAACTTTTGGGGTGAATAGGAAAAATGAAAGTTCCAAAAAAGTGAAGAATTAGTTTTGTGTTTGACTTTGAAGTTTTGAGTCATTTTTGCAACAAACCCAAAAATATTTAGTAAATAAACATTTATACATTTAATGTTAACAAATACAGAAATATAATTTAGATTTGGAGGGTGGGTTTTAGGGGTGGGGTTTAGAATTTTAAAAGATAAATTATTTAATTAATATTTAAATTTTTTAAAAATAATTCCAAAAAAAATTTGAAAAAAAAGAAAATTTGAAAGATTTTTTTTTAAATAAAAATTCAAAAACTTATTATTGAAAATGCTAAAAATATTTTATTTTTTATTAGTTATTTATATTTGTATATCTATAAAATAAGGATGGAGGATGACAAAAAAAAAATAAAAAAAAATAAGGATGGTGATGTCTTTTGTATTTTAATAAAACATCTTTTGGTCATTTTTTTTATTTGTGTGTGTTTTGGTAAAAAAGAAACATATTTTAAAGTCTTTTGAAAATTTTACTTTTTATATATGGTTAATAATGCCATCGAAAAATGAAAAAAAAAATACTTGAAAATATATGAATAAAATTTTATACACAAATGAAAACGTTGGTCACGTGGCTTCACAGTAGTTTTAACTAGCCAACCACCGTCCATAGAAACTCAGATCAAACAAAACAACGTCGGTTTCAGTTTCTCTCAGAGCTTCAATGGCGAATCCCAAACCTCACCTCTTCTCTCTCTCCTTCTTATCACTTCTTCTTCTTCCCCACTTCCCCACCGTCTCCTTGGCCCAGACGCTCTTCGTCTTCGGCGATGGTCTTTACGACGCCGGCAACAAACAGTTCGTCTCTTCGAACCGTGTCGACGCCAGCTTCCCTCCCTACGGAATGACTGTCGGAGAACCTACAGGACGGTGGTCCGACGGTCGTATCGTTCCAGACTACCTCGGTAACTAATATTCTTCATCAAACATGAAATCTATTGCTAAAGTTTAATCTGATCTTGTCCTCTGTTCTAAGCAGCTAGTTTCATGGGTGTTCCTCACATCCCTCCGATACTCAACGGCACGGCGGACTTCTCTCACGGCGCTAACTTCGCCATCGCCGACGCCACCGTCCTCGGCTCACCTCCGGAGACGGTCAGCTTTTTTTGCTTTATCGTTAATCCACATAACTTGTGATCCAAGTATATAGACTACTTTAAGTGTGAAGAACTTTAGATCTCAGATTAGGTCAACGCTTGAAGGAGTTTAAGTTTGACTAGATCTCTGTTTATTTTTTCCGACAGTTGACTTTTTCACAACAAGTGATCAAGTTCTCGGACAACAAGAACAAGTGGTCAGCTCAAGCACGTTCTGAAGCTGTCTACTTGTTCTACATCGGCTCTGATGATTACTTGAAGTTTGCCAAGAACAATCCAAACCCCTCTGATGATCAGAAACAAGCTTTTGTGGACCGAGTCATCACCGCAATAGAAGCAGAACTAAAGGTAAAACAAAAAAATAACAGAAGCTACAAATCTTTATTATTTTGGGGGTTGTTTCTCTCATCTCTACTGGATCTTTCAGGTGATTTACGGGACTGGAGGTAGGAAGTTCGCGTTACAGAACTTGGCACCGTTGGGTTGCTTACCGGCCGTGAAACAAGCAAACGGAAACGTACAGGAGTGCGTGAAGTTGCCTTCGGAGATGGCTGAGCTGCATAACAAGAAGCTGTTGCAGCTCTTGGTTGAACTTTCGAGACAACTCAGTGGCTTCCAGTACTCGTTTTACGACTTCTTCAGCTCCATCAAACACAGAGTTATCAAGTCTAAGACTTACAGTAAGTCTTTTCAATGTGATTCTCATGGACGATCACGAGCACATTCAAGTGAAACATTGACATATAATTCCCAAAATTAAAAAAAAAATTAAATAAATATAACCTCCAAATTATTAAAAAGATTACTAAATTTTCTATTGTCCCAGTATAGAATGGCAGGCTCTAGTGATCCCATCATCGTAGTACAAAACCATTTGGTTACATTTATCGTTTATGTTGCAGCATTTGAGACGGGAATGGCTGCTTGTTGTGGAACTGGCTCTGTCAATGGAACTAGTTGTTCCACTAACAATGTATGCTCCAAGCCTGAAGACTATCTCTTCTTTGACGGTAAGCATCTGACGCAAGAAGGGAACCTTCAAGTTGGGCATTTGATGTGGGGAGCCGATCCGGTAGTGGTTGGACCGAACAATCTCAGGGAGCTTCTTTTCCTTCCTTTGAACACTACGGTCATGTTAGCTGACATACAGGAGGCTATGGCTGCCATGAGCCCGAAGCAGAACAAAATAGAGTCACTTTATGATATCAAGATGATGGAGTCGGAGATGGAGAATCAGTGGCTTTATCAAGTTGGTAAAGCTGTCTCCTTTCTGATCTAAGATTTGTGTTTCAATATGTAATCAAATCCAGGAGCTGCTGTAATAACAAACAATCTTTGTTTTGTTTTGCAATAAAATAATCAGCTTCTAGAGTGATGGGAGATAGGTGGATAAAAATTTTGCGTTTCATGGAGCTATTAGAAAAGTATCAGTAATGACTCTTCTAGACATGAATACAAGGTATTTAGAGGGTATTTGTTGCCTGAAAAGGTGCATTGCCTGTTGAGCGGCTTCGAAGGAACACCGACAAGGATAGGAGATAGGTGGATCATCACAATTTGCAGCTTGCAGTAATCAACAAAATATTAAAGACAGTGATTAAGCATTTTATTCAAAAAATTTAGGCAAGGTTAGCATGATGCTGAAAATGAAGGCACTGCACAAAAGAAAACATATTGTGGGGATTCTTGTACATAACTGACCTGGTGAATGTCTTTGAATGGTTAAAACCTCCTTCTTTAGTTTTATCTATCTAGAACATTTTACTAAGTAGGTGTTGGTGGTCTAATGGTAATGCAAAGAAGTTTTTTTTGTGCGCCGGTTTCACACTACCTCTACTACACACTTTTAAATCAGAATTTTTAAGAACACACTTCAGAGTTATGGTACATTATGGACCTAGGTCCGAAACTTCTAGGATAATTTTAAAAAAATAACAGTTTGGTCTGACTGAAACCATACATTTTCAACAGTTCCTGAGCTTGGATTTTTTATTTTATCCCATGAGATACACTTATGAAAGACAGTAATTATAATGCTCCAATTGTCCACAACTAATAGGTCTTCTACATCTTTTCACTCGGTCCGTGGGCCTTATATCCTGCGGTGGTTTTTGGAGACCAGAAAGATTTGTTTATTTGCCATACAAACACCACGTGATTTTTATTCGTAATTTGGTCTTACTCGCATGATATCACGAATCACTTTCCAATATCCTTTTACTATTCATGCTCAAGTATGATTAACTCTAAAGCTCTTTTTAATGTGTGGACCGAAAAATTAAATATATTTTGATGACATAGGTAACCAAATCAATTATCTTAACCCTTTCAACATATACCACAAAGCGGGATATCACTTGTAGGAACTGTTTTGCTTAGACCAGTTTTTCCTGGACAGATAAATGAAGTTTCAGATCAGAAATGCTATTAGAACAGTATCAATTGTTAGTTTTCTTGGTATGAATGCAAGCTTTCACTTTTGTGACGTTTCATACATTAGAACATCGTCAATAATGGGTCTTCCAGACATACTTTAGAAGTAAGTTTGTGTGATACACTGCCTATCTTTGGTGCGTCAATAATCCCTAACAAGGCCTAAATAAAATAGACAACTACTTTTTTTGAAATTTTATAGACAACTACTTGTAATAAAAAAAAATGGTGATTGGTTAGGCTGTAAAAAGTGACTTAAGTTTTAATTTTCATCTACAACCTTAAATACTACCAATCATGTTTTATCTTAGTTTTTAAAATTACAACAAAAAAACTGAAGTTACAGCAAAAACATACAAAAAATAGTTGTAAAAATCTTATTTTCTAAAGTCTCATCTTTTTAACTGTAGGAAATTTTAAAACTACATCCCTTAAAGCTAAATCAAAAATTCTACAGACTAAATTCTAAAGTAAATTTTCTACACTTACAGCCCAACCAATCACCTCCAAGATTCATTTGTGTGTAGGTATTAACTGTTAGAGGTTGGTTTGCTTTTTTTATGGTGACAAAATGTGTGTTCCCATAAAAACATTTCTTACTCAATTATTAATTAAATATTATAAAGGAAATTTAAAATACGAGAGATGAATGAAAAAGTATCCCAAATGAGATATGTTCACGAGAAAATTTCATAACAAATATCATTCTTTAAGTAATTTAACTTTCGAAAATATTGAAATTTACTTAAATATTTAAATTATATTCAATTCTAATATAAATTAGTCTACAATCTCAATTCAGAAAAAGCACCTACATCAGAAACATCTTAACATAAATTTATGATCAACTATAATAATATTTAATTGGAAGTTTTTAACAAAATAATTATGGGAAATTTTATCAATTTCTTGAGAGACTATCTAACTAAATATTAATATACTTGGTGAAAAATTCATGGTGAAATACTATCAATACGGATTGGTTGCTCTAATACATTTAACAAAAAATTAAGAATGCACTTAATTAAAAACAGAGGAAAACATTTTATTTAAAGTCTCAACAACAGTCATAACGCTCAGAAAAAAAAAAAAATAACGCTCAGTTCGCGCCTGATCATAAAGAGTACAGACTACAGTACATATTAAGCTCGAAACTAGACGAGCTACATAGATCCACTCACCTTGACATCAATGCCATCATCTAACAATAAAATATCCCCCACTGGTTCTTTCCAGAACTCAGACATATCCTAATGTTGTAGGCACAGGGGGGTAATCCACGAATTGATAGAGGTTGGATCCAAGCTACAACCTGAGAACAATGAGAACCGATTTTTATGAGTTTTTAGAGTTTGATAATGCAAACAGAAACAAATATGAATATGAATCAAAATGATAATATGAATAAAACAAATAGAAAAGGGATAGATTGATGGAGATGGGATCTTTGTTGCTGGATGTGTATCACTCTCAACAAGGATCAATGGATGGGAGATGAATGAAGATTAAACCGGTCTTGCTGGATGTGTATCACTCTCAAGATCGATTAATGGATGGAGATGGGATGATGGACGCCACAAAGCTCTGTGAAAGGAGGCTTTGATAAGTCAAGTTGCTCCAGAGTTGTTTCTCACACACTCAAAAGACTTAGAACAATAGTTTTGACAAAACTAGAAAAACTGAATAATTCATAATACTTTCAAAGATGGGTTTGAGAAGTTGGATGTTGATTGATCCTTGAAGGATCTGGTGGCTTGGGCTCGACATATACAGCCTCTGGTGCATCTCCAAATCTCCTTTCTCCTTGCTGTGGACGTTGGACTCGTGCCTTGTTTCTTTTCCTCAACTGAGCAATCCGATCATTGATCTCTTGCAAAGCTGTCAACTGTTGGTTCTGTTTGGCCATCTGACTTTGGCCGTGTGTTTTTCCTACCATGGCTTCCTGAAAACACTCTCAAAGATCAAGTGAAGGTATGGAAAAATCCTGGTCGAATCAAAATAAGAACCAAAAATGCAAGCTAATTAAAATTAAACCGGAAAATTGCAATTATGAACCGAAATGAAATAAACTATGCTAAAATAATTTTTCTTTTGGTTTTCTCAATGCAAAAACGAAATGAATCAATATGGAATGACAATTAACACAAGTGAAAAGAAAATATGGAAAGAAAACTAACACTTATTTTTTTTTGAATTTTCTTATGCAAGAAACAAATATGGAAAGGCAGATTTGTTTTTTTTAAATGAATGCACAAAATCTAAATATGGCAAGTGGAGCTGGGGGGAATGAATGCAAACAACTAGACAAGTATTTCAAAAGAATTTCGTGGATCAAACTAGACAACTCCTTCTTCTTTAGTTTTCTTTTCTTAAGAACAACAATAACAATGCACAAACTGTTTTTTTTTTTTATATGAAAACAAATGCAAACAAATATGAATGATGCAAGGATAGAGTGACCTGATTCAGGAGCTTCAGCTCTGATACCAAAATGTTGTAGGCACAGGGGGGGTAACCCACGAATTGGTTGAATGGTGGAACCAAGGTTTAAACCTGAAAACAAAGAGAACCGATTTTTATGAGTTTAGAGTTTTTATGATGCAAACAGAAACAAATATGAAAACAAATGAGATGATGATGATAATGATAATAAAACAAGATAAATAAACAAAGGATAGAATGGAATCAAGCTGCTGGATGTGTATCACTCTCAGCTTGATTAAAGGATGAACTGAAGTGGATTTGCGGAGGAAGGTTTGATTGAATCTCTCAATCTGATGGAATGATGGATCGAAGTGATTGACTCTCTCAATCTGTGTACTGAGCTTGTTTGATTTGCACAAACAAACTAGACTCACGAAATCAATAAGACAACAAAGAATCTCTCTTTGAATCCTAAAGACCGATATTTTATACAAAGAACAACTTTGATAAAACTGAATAAACTTTTTATTAACTTGGTGATTAAGGGTGCTCTTTACAATGGACGTCTAGGAGCTTATATAAGGCTCAGAGACAAAGGTCCTAACGTTCTAAAACAAATAGAAAAGAAAACAAATCAAGCAAAGTAACAAAATCGGAAACTAGCCGTTGGAGCCTTTTATGGGATTTTGGCTCCAAGTGAGAAACTTGATTCTTCTTGAACCTGGACGGTTTTAATGGATAAGAGAGCTTCCTTGGAACCTTCCTGGGTGCTTGATAGGTTCTGATCTCGTGCCTGATCTGAAAAGAAAAGAGCTGTTGGACATTAATGTCGGTTTGCTCCAAATAAGGCAGGTTTGAGTAAATGAGGATCCTCCTGATCCAATGGTTGCTGGTGCATGGTATGAACTTGCAGAACTCCTCCTGGACTCCTAGAGTATCTCCTGATTGGTTGAAATGATCTCCTGGTCGCCAATGTCTGGTTTGAAGCTGATTGAACCGGTTAGCTTCCAATTGAGGCAAGTGTAGAACTGGTTTGACCGGTTTTGGAGATTGGATCATAACTTCATAATTCCGTGGCCATTTCTCATGATCTTGGGCTTTCTGGAAAGATGATAAACTACTCTTGACTCCTATGATGGGCTTTGCTTCAGGCCGCTCCTTCCTTGGGCTGGAATCTCCTTCTAAAATCGGGTACTCGCAGATGGACGGGCTGGAAAACCTCTGACTTGTAAAATTCATAACTTCTTTCTCCGCGAATATTTTGGCTTGATTCCAATTGGACTGGACTCCTTCTTGAGTGTAGAATCCAATAAAATTGGTTTCATATTGAAAGTCATTCTGGTTGTGGGGATATACGCCTTGGACTGAACTTCGGTCGCTGGTACCTCCTAGATGGCCGGTTTGGACGGTTTGGTGAGACTCTGGTTGAACCATGGATTTCGTGACCACAACACCTAACAGGATAGGTAATTAGCTCACGAATGTTAATGGGTTGGACAACGTTTGGGTCGGCTCCAAAAAGAAGATGTGCGAATGATTCTTGTGCCTTCTCTGTGTTGTGACGTGCGTCGAAGTAAAGATAAGATCTTTGATACTCGCATAGCTTCGAGTGCACGTTAGGAAAACCGCACCATACACGTTGTGCGACCCAATACCGCAACACGATATATTCGTAAAGGAGTACCCTAATTAATCACAAGAAAAAAATATCACACACATACTTATGGTAATTCATGTTTAATAAGTAGTTGTCTATATTTTTAACGCTTAATTATAAATACTCCTTTCGTTTCTAAAAAAATAAATTTTTACAATTTTCACACATATTAAAAATATAAGAAATATTTATAATTAAAATTATTATTATTTCATTATATATTTTTCAATAAATATGAAATATTAACATTTAATCAATCAAATATTCTAAATTCATATTTTTTTAAAAATATATAGCTTATTAAATTAATTAAGGAAAGTACCTTAAAAATCTTTTAAAAAATATTTTGTAGAACAATAAAAATGTTTAAAGTAGTACTTACGGTAATTCATGTTTCATTGTGTCCTGCGAAGAATGACATTGTAAAAATCAAATAAGGTGAACTGAAAACCCGGTTTGGCTTTGGCTAATTCGTTCAGCATCGGTCCGAGCCTAGCGTTGTGTTGTTTGGCTAAATCGTTAAATTTCTCGTAACACTCGTTACCAGTATTAAACTCTTGTCTCACGATAGGTAAGGAACCTAACGGCGCTACATTATGTACGACAAACTTACTAGCTCCTGATGAATACAACATCTGCGATTAATATTAATTATTTTTAGTAACAAATATCATCTATACTCACTAATTAATATAGTAATAAGGTTGAAAGGACTTACCTCGATATTGTATTTTAGTCGGTTAATGACTGAAATGACGAAAGCTTGTTGAGCAGATGCATCGGCTTCAGGAGTGGTTTTGGTGAAGTTGTATTAATCTTCCATACCAATGGATATCATAAACAATGATTTGGCAATGTAATCTTCTTTCCAATTTGATATCATCTGACTGAATTTCCTCACTTGTTGATTTAGAGTCAGCTACAAAAAATGTGGGAAATTTACTTATATTTAATTAACATAATAATGATAATGCTATTATATATGTAAGTGATTAAGTAAGCTTACAGAATCTTTAGGAGTCCCATTTCCAAGTATAGAAGCGTAGTCTACAATCGAGTATTATATGCTATCATACTCGAGTCGTGATATACTCCCCCCCCTTGCAATCGGATCATGGAAAATTGTAAATGCTTGACAAGGACATATTCAGGACTATCTTTGTAAGAGAAAAATGTTTCTAGATCCAAAATACGCTCTCGCCTCTCTCCTCCTTATCTCTTCGTTGAAAAGCTTGCGACTGTCTTGCCTCCGGCTCGGACGGTGACGGCACGTACCGGCATCCGGAGGGCTCTCCTCCTAGATTAGTCTCTTTTGCTTTGCTGTCGCCGCGTCACCGGTCTTCCTCCCCTCCGATATGCACGGTGTCGTGGGCTAGGGTTTGATGCCGGAGAGAGCTCTGCTGCAGAGGCGTTTCTTCTCCGGTGGTCTCTCCGTTTCTCTGTGACTTTGGCGAGGAGGGCGAGAGGCTGGTGGAGGTCGCAGTCGGATTTTTGGGTGTGGATCGAGTTCGATTTTCATCTTTAGATCTCGTCCGGTTCCCTTCATCTTCGAACGGGAGGTACGACATGGCTTCTCTGGACGTCGGAGGTTCTCTGCTTCTCGTCCATGGGGTCACTTGGCTCGGGATGGAGATTCACGGCTCATGGTTCGTCGAGCTCGGGTTCTCTTCCTCCTTGGCATGGTGTGTGCTGGTGGATCTTTTTACCACAGCGGTGGGTTGTGAGTTCGAGTACGCAGTCGGGTTGGTGCTCGAACTCTGTGGCTGGCTCGCGTAAGGTCTTGCTTGCGGTTGAAAGGGTGGTCGTCTATGCCGCCTCAGTGGCCGCGTGCTTTGCTTCCTCACCTTCGGACCTCCTTTCGCGGTTCTGATTCTGTGTTCCTGTTTGTTTCTCCCTGAAGTCGACGGCTATCGTTGGTTGTCGTAGTAAGGGGGTTTCGGTCTGGGACTTCGCCCTTGTTCTTCATTTCGTCCTTGCGGTGGCAAGTGATAGTCTAGCAGCACCAGTTTCTGTCTGTCGGTTCTCGGCGGCAACGGACGTGTGGTGGTTCTCTTGTCTTTGACCGCTACTCTTAGCGTTCGGTCTTCGCTCACATCCCAGCGCTACTTGGGTTTGCTTGAGCCTATTGTGGCGGTGTGCGTGGCAATTGTGTGCAGGTTGTGAAGAACCCTAAGATAGGGAGGATCACTTTAGCTGGGTGTTGGATATGAACCGAGAAGGCAATTGGCACTTCTGGAACTGAAATGGATTGAAAGGATCGTCAAGAGATGCGGAATGGCTCTTGATATACCCACGATCTAAGGCTAACCACCAAAGAAATAATGAATGTGTTGGCTAACCACCAAACAACACACAAAGATGAATTGGCTGACCACCAAATCAACAAGCCGGTTCAAACCGATGAACTAACTAAGAACTCTCTCTCTCTCACTCAGAGAAGAAACGAAATAAACAACCAAAACTGAACTGCTTTTATTCATCAAAGGGACTACATATTTATAGTGTTTTGTAGTCAAAGACAATAAAAGAAAATGTGGGAAAACAATGCATAGGAAATATAAATTTGACTAGATCTAGTCAAGGCACGGAAAATGGAGAAGACTAGATCTGGTCAAGGCACGGAAAATAGAGAAGACTAAATCTGGTCAAGGCACGGAAAACGGAGAAGACCAGTCAAGATGTCTAGATTCATCCGAACCAGATGGATGCACGGGGTAAAGATGAGGACGCTTGCGGGACTGTCCGGATGGTCCGCCGGATGAGAATGCATGTCCGTCTTTGGTTTCTTCACCATCCAAGCTAAGTTTGGCTCGACCCAAGTCAAGTATGGTACGGTGAAAAACATGAACCTCGGTTGAAATGTTCAGAACGTCCTGAACTCCATGCTGAGCTGGTTCCATGTAATGATCCGTGGTCTGCGGCACATCATTCCCTTCCTCTTCAAAAAGATTTGTCCTCAAATCTGAAATATTAAAAGGAAAAGGATTATAAGCAAAAGAACCATAATCAGAACGTTGCTCACCTTGAGTTAGGTCCGGTTTGTGAATGGAACAAAATCCTTCTCTATAACCACAATTTTGCTCTCCACCTGGCCCTTCCTTCGGTTCATGTGCATAGTCATCGAAAATTGGTAAAAGGTCTTCTTTTTCTGGCTCGGTTTCAACTTTCTCCAAAGTCACCAACGTTTTCTGTTTTTGACACTTGTTGGCATAATGACCGACCTTATGACATTTGAAACACCTGGTAGAAAGAACCTTGCTTGTGGTTTTCACAGCCTTGCTTTTATCAGAAGACAACACATTAGTTTTCAAATCAGAATTTGAAATAGAAGAAGAATTACTTTGTTGTTTTGGTGCAGAAGAAGTGTTGTTGTTTCCCTTCTTTTTGAGTTGCCGGACAACATGAATCGCCTTATGCAACATCTTTTCCAAGCTGGCATAAGTCTGAAGCTCGTTCTGATCAGGCACAACACGGTTGCTTCTCTTGGCTTTGGTGAAGGGGTGATCACCACTTCTGACCCACTTCTCATCATCGCACATGTCTTGTCTCTTCTTTTGTTTCTGCACAAAGTCAAACCCATTAGAAGCAAACTGTTTCTTATCAAAAATCAATTGCTCTTTTTCAAAAACAGTTTTAAAAGGAAAGTAGACGTCTTGTTGTGGTTTTGATTTTTTGAGAAGTCCAAACATCCTGAAAACACTTAACAAAAGAGTTTGCAAATAAAAATCCTCACGCTCTCAAAGTGTTTAGCTCACGATTTTTAGGTGATCACTCAGCGTTCTTTCCACTGGTTCAAAGGATGGTAGGCAGTCAAAATTCAGCAATCAAAACCCAAAACAAACTTTTGTGGGAAAAAGAAAAGAGAAAGAAAGATGAAGAGAATTTGATATGGATCCGCCTTAACTGTCCTAAGGCTGGGTTTCTCTTCAGCCAGCAGGGTTTCTCTTCCACCACTCCCCCTGGATTTCTCTTCAGAAGTGATTCAAGCCAAAACTTTCACTCTTTTTTTTTTTGATCGATTTTTTTTATTTCTCTTTTTTTTTCTTTTTTTTTTAATAACTGGCGATCACAAGGGAGTAAAGGAACAGCCCGGATCCAAAAAGAAATAAGAAAAGAAAATCGTGGAGAGATGAGAAGATGAAAGATGAAAGAAAACAAACCAGCCAAAGTGGCTCTGATACCAACTGAAAGAACCCTAAGATAGGGAGGATCACTTTAGCTGGGTGTTGGATATGAACCGAGAAGGCAATTGGCACTTCTGGAACTGAAATGGATTGAAAGGATCGTCAAGAGATGCGGAATGGCTCTTGATATACCCACGATCTAAGGCTAACCACCAAAGAAAGAATGAATGTGTTGGCTAACCACCAAACAACACACAAAGATGAATTGGCTGACCACCAAATCAACAAGCCGGTTCAAACCGATGAACTAGCTAAGAACTCTCTCTCTCTCACTCAGAGAAGAAACGAAATAAACAACCAAAACTGAACTGCTTTTATTCATCAAAGGGACTACATATTTATAGTGTTTTGTAGTCAAAGACAATAAAAGAAAATGTGGGAAAACAATGCATAGGAAATATAAATTTGACTAGATCTAGTCAAGGCACGGAAAATAGAGAAGACTAGATCTGGTCAAGGCACGGAAAATAGAGAAGACTAAATCTGGTCAAGGCACGGAAAACGGAGAAGACCAGTCAAGATGTCTAGATTCATCCAAACCAGATGGATGCACGGGGTAAAGATGAGGACGCTTGTGGGACTGTCCGGATGGTCCGCCGGATGAGAATGCATGTCCGTCTTTGGTTTCTTCACCATCCAAGCTAAGTCTGGCTCGACCCAAGTCAAGTATGGTACGGTGAAAAATATGAACCTCGGTTGAAATGTTCAGAACGTCCTGAACTCCATGCTGAGCTGGTTCCATGTAATGATCCGTGGTCTGCGGCACATCATTTTGATAGAACCAAAATAAGGATCACTCTTTCGGTAAGGTTGATATGAACTCAGATCCAAGAGGATTGAGAACTGATGGTATGAACGGTGACACTAAGGGTTGCGGAATAGCCCAAAGATACTACCAGACTTCGATCGTTGCCGGATGTGACGCACCGGTCCAACAAAAGAAGGATCGAAACTTGGAGATAACCTCACCAAGAAACTAAGAAATGTTCTAACAAAGAACAAAGAGAGTAAAAACTCAAAAGAATGAAAGCAAAACGAAATTATCTTATTCAGATCTGATGGTTACATTATATAGAAGTTCTAGTCAAAAGACTTAAAGAAAAATGTGGGAAATCTAAACATAGAAAATGATAAAATTGACCAGATCTGGTCAAGGCACGAAATCACACTTTGACTAGCGAAAACCCCTTCAAATTCCGTCAAGGTTCATTGCTTCCTGAAGCATGTCCTGCGGACTGGGCCAGTACACAAGCAGGACAGTCCAAAGTAGCCAGTTTTGAAGTGTCACGGCCTATCTTGAGTTCCACTCGTCCGAATCCAAATCTGTCTCGACCATTGCTCTTAAAATGCCAATCAGTACGGGAAATACGAGCTCCAGTTCGGTGAATTCGATCGTCTGGACATGGGTATTGATGAAGCCTCAAACTGGACATCCGGGCGGTACATGTGGTACTGTCCAGAAATGTATAGCAATGACCTAACTCAGGATCCGTGCGTCCGAATGCGATTCCGTCTCGACTGTTCTTCATCAAATGGAAAACAGGACGGTGAAGACAAAGTCTAGTACAGTGAAATCGATCATCTGGCCATGGTTCCAGCCAAAGCTCCCATCCGGATGCATTTGGGACAGTCCGGTCAGTCTGGCCAGTATGGTGAAAATCATGAACCTCGGTTGAAAACTTCAGAACGTTCTGAACTTCATGCTGGTTCGGCTCCATGTACTGATCCGTGGACCGCGGTCTATCATTCCCTCTTTCTTCAAAAGGATTTGTCCTCAAATCCAATGTACCTATATCAAAAAGAGATAAATCAGATACAAAGGAATTAAAATTCAAGGGAAATTCAGTAAATGAATAGAATGGACAGAAACTTCCTTGGAGTTTTGAAGTCATTTTTATCAAGGAATTCCAAGTACTTTGGCGTCCATTGGTGCTTGCTCTCCTTAGAAACTGATCATGCTTATCCTGTTTATTCAACGCAACTAGAGAAACCACATCAAATCTTCCAAAGAAATAATCAAAGGGTTTTTCTATCCTTAAGACATCAAAATCAGGATCCAAGCCCTTAGGATAATCATCAAGGACGTGGGCAAGCATTAAGCAAGTAAGCTGGTTGCCAAAAATTGATTTATCAATCTCAAAATCAGGCGAAGGTGAGAAACTGTTATGGAAAGAAAGAGACAATGCCAAATTTGAAAAATTATTATCATGAACGAAATCAAAAGAATTCTTTGGCCTAAGCAATTTTAGTTCATGCTTTTTCCTACACCAAATCTCTTTCCAAGCACAGCTCAATGAAATCAATTCATGAAAAGGTTTGAGCAAAACGTTTTTCAACCAAGTAAGAATATGTTTTCTTTTTGAAATTCTCGGTTTCAAAACATTTTCATGAAGAGTAGAGGCAATTAACTCATGATCCTTACAGTGCTTTTGGTTTAGACAGGAGAATGACCGAGGAAACAGCTTTGGTTCATGGAGGATCGGTTTTGGCTCAGGTCGATTCTTTCTGGGGCATGCATCTCCTTTAGAAATCTGGTACTCGCGGATAGATGGACTGAAGAACCTCCGGTTTGGAAAATTCATAACTTCTTCATCCGTGAAGATTTTCATGCGTTTCCAAGCCTCAGTGAATCCTTGATGAGTTGGCTTTCTTATAAAATTGGATTCAAGACAAAAGACCTTCGGACTGTTGAGATATCCTTCTTGGGCTGAACCTCTGTCGCTGGCACCAAGGTAGCCGGTTTGAACAACAAAGCTTCTCCAAATATGAGGTTGTTGGGCACGGCCAATGCTTCCATTCAGAGGCTGAACCTGTCTTTCCTGGATAATCAAAACAAACACTAAAAGACCAGGATCAAATGTGCAAGATAAATATTTGTTCAAATCACAAATCAAGATATCTTTTCCAAGAACAAATTGCACATTTTTCAGCCTTTCAAGGTGCTCATCAAAGTAAATATTACAGACAAGAATTTTATCAAGATATGCAACAACAGTATTCATTTTCAAAATGGGCATATCCTTCCCAACATCTGAACACACAAGCTTAAGTTCAGTTTGAGAATTATTTATCAAAAGTTCAAGACATTTCTCAAAGAATGTGTTGAAAACCAAAATATCATCAGAACACAAGACAACACCATTATCAAGAAATGATCTCAGAAAATGCCAAGTATTATCAGTTTCAAAACTCAAGAGATCAGGCTGCAAAACAGAACCACAAAATTCAAGATCACGAAAATCATTTTCAGTTTCAAGTGATTTCTGTTCCAGCAACTTCTGAATCAAAATTTCGTCCAAGGCATAAGAGGATGCAAACAATTCATCAGTGATCAGTACATGTCTAGAAGAACTCAGATCAAAGCTATTTCCTTTGCAAACTAACGAATCAAGAGATTTTTCAGCACAAAAATCAGTTTGTTGCAAATCAAGATCAAATGGCCTTCCAAGAAGATGAAAACCTTTGTTATGTTCCAAGAACTGATCAGAGCTCAAAATAATTCCAGAAGTAATGCCATTGACATTTTGAAAACGTGATTGATCAAGACATTTATCAGGTTCAAAGATTTTTAAAGAATTAATCATGTTATCAAAAACAGATTTTGAAACACAAAAATCTTTCATCTTGTCAAGACCAAAACGAATGACATCATCAGTACTGACTTTCACAACCATGTCAGGCAGAGAATTAAGAGAAGAAGGTTCCTCACAGTGCTCTTGAAGATCATGAAGCAAAGGGGCAGGAGTTGTGCCGGGATCAAAGCATAGATAGTTCTCCATAGCAATGGATGTGATGCTTGTTGCTTCTTCATCAAAGACTGGACCAGGTTCGTCCTCTTCATCAAAGATAGGACCTAGATCATCATCCAAACATATCCTAGTGTCAAGACATGGGCACTGATGTGGAAAATCCAGTGGCTCTTCCTCAAAAACCTGTGGAGACAAAACAAGACTACTCGGAAGCTCCGGTTGCAAAACAGTTAGTTCTACAATAGCTTGTTCATTATCAAGATTAAAATCAGTTTCAAGAGAAGGAAGATCACAATCTTTTTCACAAAACATCAAGCTTTCAATTAGCTCTTCATCAGATTCATCAAAAATGGGTAGAGAATCTGAAAAATCTTTAAGTTCTTCAAAATGGTTTTCAGATTCACCTTGGGCTTTCTTACTGATGAACAAGGATGGCTCAGCTACTGGGGCACGTGTGGATGTGCTCTTCTTTTGGCTCTTGCTGACGTCCTTGAGGGCTTTGTCCACACCCTTCACAAAGTTATCACAAAATTGTTGGACATCAAACTGAAAATGTTGCCTTTTTGGATCAGCCACATCTTTGGAGGTATTGACATGCTCTTTGCTCCACCAAATTGGTTTTTCCTGCACATCAACAAACTCATCAAAATTATTCAAAACATATTTAAAGGAGGTTTGAGAGACAGAAAGTCGTGGGTGCTTCTCCTTGTTACTTTTCCTTTGGAGACCAAACATCGTAAACCTGAAAAATCTCAACACAAAAGTTAGTAGATAAAAACCTCACACTCTCAAGTGTTTGATCCTCACCCACACAAGTGTTTCTCTCAGATTTAGGTGATCACACACAAGTTTCTACTCAATGTTCTGAGAGAACAAATCAAAGAATCCCAATGGGCAAATCCAAGCTAACAAGGGAATTTTTTCAAGATAGATAGATAAGAGATTTTTGATTTTTTTGAAATCAGTTTTAACCACCTCAAAGGCTGGATTTCTCCTCAGCCAGCAGGCTTTCTCTTCCACCACCAATCCCAAATGAAACTTTCGATTTCTATTTTTTTTTTATGTAGATCTTTCTTTTTTTTTTTTGATTAGATCTTTTTTTTTTTTGATATGGTGGATGGTAATGAGGGGCCCGGATTTAAGAAAGGTAGAAGAAGAAATGTTTGAAGAAGATGGAAGATGAGAAATATGAATGAAATAGACAATACCGGAAGAGTGGCTCTGATACCACTTGATAGAACCAAAATAAGGATCACTCTTTCGGTAAGGTTGATATGAACTCAGATCCGAGAGGATTGAGAACTGATGGTATGAACGGTGACACTAAGGGTTGCGGAATAGCCCAAAGATACTACCAGACTTCGATCGTTGCCGGATGTGACGCACCGGTCCAACAAAAGAAGGATCGAAACTTGGAGATAACCTCACCAAGAAACTAAAAATGTTCTAACAAAGAACAAAGAGAGTAAAAACTCAAAAGAATGAAAGCAAAACGAAATTATCTTATTCAGATCTGATGGTTACATTATATAGAAGTTCTAGTCAAAAGACTTAAAGAAAAATGTGGGAAATCTAAACATAGAAAATGATAAAATTGACCAGATCTGGTCAAGGCACGAAATCACACTTTGACTAGCGAAAACCCCTTCAAATTCCGTCAAGGTTCATTGCTTCCTGAAGCATGTCCTGCGGACTGGGCCAGTACACAAGCAGGACAGTCCAAAGTAGCCAGTTTTGAAGTGTCACGGCCTATCTTGAGTTCCACTCGTCCGAATCCAAATCTGTCTCGACCATTGCTCTTAAAATGCCAATCAGTACGGGAAATACGAGCTCCAGTTCGGTGAATTCGATCGTCTGGACATGGGTATTGATGAAGCCTCAAACTGGACATCCGGGCGGTACATGTGGTACTGTCCAGAAATGTATAGCAATGACCTAACTCAGGATCCGTGCGTCCGAATGCGATTCCGTCTCGACTGTTCTTCATCAAATGGAAAACAGGACGGTGAAGACAAAGTCCAGTACAGTGAAATCGATCATCTGGCCATGGTTCCAGCCAAAGCTCCCATCCGGATGCATTTGGGACAGTCCGGTCAGTCTGGCCAGTATGGTGAAAATCATGAACCTCGGTTGAAAACTTCAGAACGTTCTGAACTTCATGCTGGTTCGGCTCCATGTACTGATCCGTGGACCGCGGTCTATCAGGTTGGGTTCAGATTAAGGAGTACGAAGGTTACAGCCCGTTTTTGCTCGGTTCGACATCCTGTTCAGGTCGATCCAGGCCAAATAATTGCTCGGTTGGTTGTTGAAGGTGTGGTAGGTCGATGCTATTGCTGTGTGTTTGTGTGGGCAGGTGCTTGATGTTCTCGGTGAGCTGTTCTCAGGTGGACCATTATCTTTAATAGCGGATTCATCGGGAAGGCCAAAATTACCGGATTCCGACTCTCGGTTGAACTTGGTTCATCTTTTTGCGGCAACTGTTGTTACGGATTTAGTCGAGTCCCGGGACTGCGGTTGTGGTTGTATCTGTCTTGCTTTCGTAACTTGATTGAGTGTGTGTTTAGGTTTTTTCTGTTTCTCTGCGTCGTGTTTTCCTCTGTCATTCTGTCAAAAACGAAAAAGCTTGGTAATAATATCTTAACATTTTTACCAAAAAAATAAAAAATAAAAAAAATGTTTCTCAAAAATATTTTTGAATAAAAAAATTCAAAAATTAGATGAAATTTGGAAAAAATATTTGAAAAAGGTAGATTTTATTATTTTAAATATTTATTTATTTATCTATATATATTAATAAATAATTAAGTAAAATTACAAATAGATATATAATTGCTATTTATCATTTAATGAAGTTTTATGTGGTCACTTTGACCTTTAAAAATATTTAGAGAACAACAAAAAATTTAAAAAATATTTATAAGATTTGTCAGAGTTTTTCAAAAACACTATTTTGTAAAAACAAAAACAAAACTATAGCAGTGATGACTTGATCCACAAGAGCTTGCTTCTGATCATCTGAAGGATCTGACACAAGAAGGGAACCTTCAGGTTCGGCATTTGATGTGGGGATAAAATTCGGCAGTGGTTGGATCGAACAATCTTAGAGAGCTTCTTTTCCTTCCTTTGAACACTACAGTGATGTTAGCTGACATACAAGAAGCTATGGCTGCCATGAGCCCGAAGCAGATCAAAAGAGAGTCTCTTTATGATATCAAGATGATGGAATCGGAGGTGGAGAATCAGTGGCTTTGTCGAGTTGGTAAAACTGTCTACCTTCTGATCTAAGATTTGTGTTGCGTTATGTGATCAACGCCAGGAGCTACTGTAATAACAAACTAGACAAGAAACTGAAAAATCTTCGTTTGGTCTTGACAATAAATCAATCAAGCTTCGAGGCTAGGAAAGTTCATATTGTGTTACACTATGTGATCAAAGCTTAAAAAGGAGCTATTGTACTAAGAATAAACAAGACAAGAAAACTGAGACATCTGTTTTGGTTTTGCAATAAATTACATGGATGTTCGGACGTATATTTCGGTTCTGTTTGAGTTTATTCAGATTTAGAGTTTTTGGGAGTTCTTTGAGCTCTGTATTTATACATAATAATTAAATTTTATTTAGATATTTGTGAGCCCAGCTCAGGTCAAATATAGTATATTATCTATAATATTATTAGTTCTTAACTTATAGATAAATTATAAATCATATATATATATATATGAAAACATAATTCAATTCCATAATTATACACAAAACTAAAAGGGGTATATTCACTTTATATTTTATAGTCATTTGATTGTTAGTGAATTACTAATTTAAAATGATATTAGTTAACCCACCTGTAAAATTCATCTAAAATTATGATATTTTATTTTTCAACTAAAAACACCACCCAAAACTTTTTAATTAATAATTTTAGTAATTAAACTCCTCAACTAAAGATGAATCATAAAAAAAAACCATCAACTAAAAATTATGTGAAATAAATCTTCAACTTTAATTCCATTAACATATGTTACCATCCATCTAAAAAACTGTGACGAGGGTGATATACATTAACGGTTTATAAGTTGAGGGATTATAATTTTGAAAACTTAATTGAAGGACTTTTTTTACGATTCAAAAATAGTTGAGAGTTTTATCACTAAAAGTCATCAAATGTTTTAGAATATTTATTATCATTTATACATTGTATTATATTGATATAAGCCTTTAAACCTAATTTATAAATTTTAATACAATTAATCTATTATAAAATTAATTTATAAGTCTTAAATCAATAATTTTCAATGCTACTTACAACTTAATATAACTTCAAAATATTAAATTATTTGATATTTGGCAATAGTAATATAAGAAAATTTGTAAGTTATATTAAGTCTTAAGTAGTGTCGATCATAATTCATCAATGAAGTCAATTTTTCTATCTAGAGTATAACATACTTTTTTATATTTTTATGATTTTCGTCCTCCTGCTCATACTTTTCCCATATCCCCCAAATGTAATGCATAATTATTTTTATTTTCATTGATTTTTAAACAAATACGTTATATTTTTTTTCTTGATCAATAAAATAATATATTTGATATATTTTTTTGATTTATTGTATTATGTTATGTTTTAGTAATATCACGAATAATATTAGATTATTCATCCTAACAAGTAGCATAAATTATAATAACTTATAATAAAACTGTATTAATTATATGTAAAAGTATTAAAATATTTGTGAAGCTTTATAAATCGGTTATAAAATAATGTATTAAAATTTATAAATTATTTTTAAAAGCTTATATCAATCTAAAACAATGTATAAATGATAATAACGATTTTAAAACATTTAATGACTATAAAATCTCTCAAGATTCATAAAACAAACTTTTAATTAAGTTTTCAACATTATAAACCCTTAACGTATGAACCTCTCTCATAAACTACCTCTCTTACATCACGATTTTTTAGACAAATGATAACATGTATTAACAATTTTTTTTATTCATCTTTGATAGGTTTAATTACTAAAAACTCTTAATTAACAATTTCAAAATAGTTCTTTTATCAAATTTAATAATACTGAATTGAAAAAAAAACTCATATTCAAATAACAGCTAGCTTTAGTTTTAATTTACTCGCAGATTAGACTAGACTTGGAATGTTTTTGTTTTCCCTGTTTGAATTTTTAAATACAGATACATTTGGATTGTTCCCACCCCTAAATAGAACAGTACCCTCCAGTCTAAGGAAGCCCAATATGACTTATTGATCAATCATCCTCCTTACCATCGTTATCACATTAGCCCATTCATGAAATCATCTTTTAGATACTTCAAACCCATAAGTCACTATTATGGCGCTCGAATCTTTTTTTTTAATTACCCTTCCATCTTAATTTAATACAGCACGACCGTGAAATCCATTAGGCTTTTACCACACAAAAACAGTTTTACAAACTACAAAACACGTACACAAACCGGTCTGCTTTCTAAACCGGTTCAAGAAACCGCGATCTGAACCGTCTTAGACTTCGGTGGCTGCGGCGGTACTTTCCCAACGGTAACAGTCAAAACTCCATCTTGATACTTAGCGGCCACAGCCTCCACGTCAGCATCTTCAGGCAACCGAAACTTCTTCACGAGATTCTGAGGAAGTCTCCTCTCGAGCCTTATGTACTTGCATCCTTCTTCGCTCTCGTCATGATCCTCTCTCTTCCTCTTCCCGTTACTCTTTATCACCAGCGTCCTCTCTTCCTCTACAGTCACCTATTCAAAAAAAATCATAGGAGTTGTAACAAACTAATAAACCAATAACAGAATTTCGAACCGGTCGGTTCAACATACTAAACCGACTAATCTATTCTACACCCTCTATTTTACAATACCTTAATTTCTGATTAAAATAAACGGTTACAATGATCACTCTTCTTAAACTTATACTGAAGAAAAGAGTGGTAACAAACTAACAAACCAATAACAGAATATTAAACCGGTCGGTTTAGCATATTAAACCGACTAATCTATTCTGTTTTACAATACCTGGATGTCTGATTTGGAGATTCCGGGGATGTCGACGTAGAAGATGTACTCTTTGGGAGATTCAAGAATGTCGATTGGGATGTTGTTGTTGCCTCCTCCTCGAGTCTCGTTACCTTCACCGGAGCGGGAAGTCGGGAAGATCAGCTTCTCGATGGTCTCCGGCAAACCGAACAAGTGGTTGATCGCGACAGCACTCATTTCTCAGACTGCGGATTGAATCTTCTTGTGATTGTTGGCTTCTGCTTCGTTTCGAATGAGAGTGATGCTTAGCTCCAAACTTATAAAGAGAGATGAACCAGTAAGCTGGAAAGTTCCAGATGGATAAATCTAGAATGTGCGAGTGGTTACGCGTGTCAATAATGGTAGACACTGACCTGACACTATAAGATGCTTCAACCTCATCAGTCCCGTTTTCTTGGGCTGTAAAGGTTATGACTTATGAGGCTATATAGCTCATTGGATCTGAATTATTTCTTCTATCTGTTCATTTTTGGGCCAGCATTTTAGCTTTTTCTATACACAAATTAGTCAATTTCACCTCACTGTTATTTTAGTTGAGTCTTGAGAGAGACTTCAGACAACCTACCTAACTAAAGAATAGCTACATCATCACTTACGTATGAATCATATAAATAAACACTAAAGGATAGTTGATCAAGCCGTTTTAACGGTTAACTTTTCGTATATATGAAACTAGATTTTAACCCGCACGAACATTTCATTTATAAATATAAAATTTTATATTATTTTGTATATGATAATATATTACTGTCATTTTAAAAATAACTAAATAGTTGATATATAATTCTAAATATTAAAATTTAACATATGTTAACAATTTTATTTTTTTTGTAAAAATTATTACATAATTTATGAATATTAATCATTTTAAACGGTAAATGATATTTTATTTATTTATCTTAATGAAAGTATTTTTTCAAAATATATTGGTTTACCAATTCAATATAATTTTAATATGTTTGCACAAAAAAATAATTTTAATATGTAATTTATTAATTACTTATATTTTAATATAATGTAGAATATACTTATAAAATTTATAAAATTATCAAATAATTTCATTATTTTATTTATATTAAAAAATGTAATTAAAATTAATTTATAATAACATTATACTATTAATTGCGAAATTAATCACTGCATTAATTAAAAGAATATTTAAAATTTTAAAAAGATTTTGTTAGATTTTGTCTCAACAGATTTTATTATTCCTAAAACTAAAATTTAAATTTATAGTTAAAATGAATTTGTTATTAATATTCTTATAATTAATTAGAAATGTTATACATTAAATAAACTAATGTAAACAATAAAAATGTTATTTGAATATATGGACTTAGATTTCTAGTATGACTATTTTTTAGTAGATAAAAATGGTACTTCTCTTTTAATAGAGAAGATGGTTTATTCAAAAAAAAAAAGTTTTAAATGGACAACATTTAAAAGTTAGAGATTAAATTGCTTAAATGAAAGTTATGTTTTTCCCATTTTGAAAGATCTAAATTTTAAACGAATTTCTCCATTTTAGACTGAAATTTTTTTATTATGTTTTACTTAGTTATCTTCAAGAAAACCACTAAATTTTAGGTCTGGGCATTTTAATCTAGATCCGAAAACCCAAATCGGAACCAACCTGAAAATACCTAATCCGAAACCGAATCAAAAATTTATAAGTATTTTTTGGTTTAAATTTGTTTTTATCCGAAAAAATAGAACTGATCCGAATAGATCCGGACCCGAAAAAAACCGACCCGAATAGATCCGATCTGATAAGAACTGATTTGTTCCTGACTTAAAAACATATATATCCAAAACTAAGATTTTTTTGTGTTCTATTTTATATATATTATTTTATAATTTAGTTGAAATATCTTTTGTTAACAATACTTGCTATTATTTTGTAACATTTTTTAAGTAATATGAAGCTTTAAATTATAAAATTTAGAGTTTAAAATAATTTATTTTAATTATTAATAGTTTTATTTAAGTAGTTTTGTAAAATTTTAGATATATATGACAAATAACGTCTGATGGAGTTCAGTATGTCATGTACTTTTCAGATCCTAAATATCCAAACTCGACTCGGATCCAATATGGACCAAAAAATTACATGTATTTTATAGGTATTTTAATTATAGATTCAAACCGATCCGGACCCGAAAAGAACAAATCCGAACTCGAACCGAAAATTGCTAAGTACCTATTGAATTCAAATGTTTAGGATCCGAAGAATACGGACCCGAAAGAAACCGGTCCGAACCCGACCAGATACATAAACTCCCAGGCCTACTAAATTTAGTTTAGTGCATTTTCTTTCTTTCGTTTTATGTTTATGCTTCGTTTTAAAATAAAATTAAGAAAACATTTATCATAACGATGAATAAAATTAAGAAACCGGTTTCATTTGTATTATATCTACGACTAATATGTTAGCTGCAAAACCAAAGGTAAAATCACTTCAAAATCTTCTTAATTTAAAGACTTCTACTGATATATGTATACTAACTGTAACAAGATCCGACAAGATGAATTTTTCTCGTACCAATTCAATAGTCTTGACTCGATATATCTATCTTTATTGTTTCGTCTCGATAACATGTGCATGGCTAATTAGATGACTATATTTAGCTATACTGATTACATAAATGGATATTTATTTTAATTATGTTTATGTATTTTTGGCTTAAAATGTTTATTTATTTTTACTAATTTATTGACAAAAAGTAATATCAATATTTTGAATAGATAGAAAACAAAATGCTAATTATAAAAAAGTACGAATTATTAGATCCAATCTGGCTATATAACCGATTTATGGTCAAATCCGGTTCAATCATTAGGTCGGTTCGATTTTAAAAACAATGGAAAACAGCATAAAATACATTTGTAGCAAAAAAAAAAAAAGTTAACTTACCATTTTTTTTTTGTCACATAGTTAACTTACCATTAACAATGCGAATATTCACGTCTCAATTATTTGTTTTCTTGTTGTTAATAAAGGAAAGAATAATGGGCCTTTTCGTCAATTAAGAAAAAAACAATCGGGTCAATAACGGAGAATAATCATCCGGTGACCTTATCTCTTCGCCGGTGAGAAAATCTCAGATCTACAAAACATTCCAATTTCACATCTTTCACCTTCTCCGATCTTAAGTTATGGAGGAAGAAGACGAGACTCAGTCATCTCCAGTAGATTCCTCGTCACCACCAGCTCCTTCCTCTCCCCCAGTTTTACCCGCAAGCAACGTCACGGTGGCTTCCGCGACGAAACCGCCTCCCTCCTCTCAGTCTCCGTCGAGGAACGCGTTGGCTTTATCTGTCCACACTCCCGCCGTCACCGTGAACAAAAACGGACGAAGCGGAGGAGGAGGAGGAGGAAGAGACGACTGTTGGAGCGAGGAAGCGACGAGAGTTCTAATCAACGCGTGGGGAGATCGGTTCGCTGAGCCGGGGAAAGGAACGTTGAAGCAGCAACAGTGGCACGAAGTGGCTGAGATCGTGAACGGGAGCGGTCAGTGCAAGTACACCAAGACAGATGTTCAGTGTAAGAACAGGATCGATACGGTTAAGAAGAAGTATAAGCAAGAGAAGGCCAAGAATGGGCCTAGCAAATGGGCCTTCTTCAAAAAGCTCGAGTCTTTGATCGGTGGAGGTGGTGGTGGGAAGGCTCCGGTGGTGGGAGCACGTAGCTCGGGTCCGATGCGGTGGCATTTTAGGAAACGGAGTGCTTCCGAGACTGAGTCTGAGTCTGAACCTGAGCACTCAGCTGAGAGTCTTCCTCCACCGTTACAACCTTTGCCGAAGCGGTTGAAGATGGGTGAGTCTGGAGTTGGAGAAGTGGCGAAGGCGATTCTTGGGTTTACTGAGGCGTATGAGAAGGCGGAGAGTGGGAAGATTAAGCTGATGTTGGAGTTGGAGAAGGAGAGGATGAAGTTTGTTAAAGAGATGGAGTTGCAGAGGATGCAGTTCTTGAGAACTCAGATGGAGATTACGCAGAAGAATCAAGAGGAAGAGAGGGGGAAGCTAAGGATCAATGATGATGATGATGATCGCAATGTCAAGAATAATGGCGATGTAAGTAGCTGACAACTTGAAACAAATTATGATATTGATATGATTAAAAGACGTCTCTAGATTGCTGGATTAGGATTTAACGTTATTGTTGTTGTTGTGCCTTGTGGGTTATGTAAATGTAGAAGCTTATGATGGGTTTAGAGAACTGTGATCATCATCTATCATGTTGTTGTTATGTTATCTTGTCTGAAACAAGGGCAAATTAAAGAATCGAACTTTTCTTAGTATAAACCTGAAATCTCCAGCTTGTGATAATAAGTTAAGACAGTAGGATATTCCCACATGGGTCATGTCTTAACAGTCAGAGATTAAAGTAACCTTAGGAATAAACTGTTGATTAGTCAGCATCTTTATCCATAATTAAAATCTCCTTAATTAAACTAAATCTAATAATTAACCTCACAATGCTTTTCTCTGTCCCTTACCTCTCTTTCCCTCGCAGAAGAAAAGGAAGACACGAGGCAATAAATGAGTTTTTAAAGGAAGATAGTTTTAGTATAATGCGATTATCTCTCTGTCAGACATGAATCACAAGCTTTGCAAGGACCTTCCTTAACTATTTACTATGCTGCATGATAAGAGTAACGGAATTAAAAATTCAATTTAACCAATTATAATTTTAAGTATATGCTTCAAACTAGAAAACCTTTCTAGCTACTGTAAGCGACAAAAATACTTTGATTAAGTATACTATTACAGAACCACAATACAATACTACTCTCTCAAACACCATGTCTAGACCCCAGCACATTTGGAACCCAAACAAACATCCTTTTTATTACATGTCATTTTTATTGCTTGGCTTGCAAACCACGTACACACATAGGTTACAAACTAAGCATACATATAGAATCAATGACTTCAAACGAGAGGAGACACACATACATAAGACTCTGACCAAGGTCTAGAAAAAAAAGCAAGAAAGTGATAAATTAAGTAGAAAAAAAAGAAGAAAAAAGCATCTCAAATCCAAGAGACCAGAGTGAGTTTATTACTGATAGTACATGAGCTGCTGATGCGCCGCAGCTACATTCTGAAACCCACCATCGTACATAGCTGCACTTGCTCCAGCTGCATTTACATGCCTTAGAGAATGCTGAGCCTGAGGATGCATCTTGGCTAGAGCCAGTTGCCTCTCATAGGCCAACAGGTCCATTGGGGATAAACCAGGGACTGGAACCGGCGCTGGTGGGGGAAGTGGGTTTGAGGGTGTTCCTGTTGGAGTTGGTTTGTTTCCCCATGAGCACTGCAAATTTTATCACAGAGTTGGGCTTAGGACCTAAGTAGGGTCAGTTCTAAGTAAATCATAACTGAAGTTAGTACCTTTATGGGTCTGCTAAAGAGGAAAGGCTGAGAGTTGCCCATTTGAATAGCAAGAGCAGCCTCGTCGTGAGTGTTATATCTCACAAAACCAAAGCCCTTGTCTCGCTGGACACGGACCTCCTCAATCACTCCAGCGCCAAGTGTATGGAACAGACGGTGTAGATCAAGCTGAGTTACCTGCAAGATTGACTAACTGTCACGACATGCCAAAAAGACCACCAAGAGCTGTCTCTCTGTGTTTGATATAGAGAAACTATGAAAGGGTTTGAGAACTTACTTCTGGAGCGAGGTTTCCTACATAGACAGTGGTATACTGAGGATTGTTTTCAGGAGCTTCTTCGTTTGAGATTGAGATCTCTCTACCGTCCTCTGAGCCGTTTGTAAGTTCAACGACACTTTTTCCATCAGAGCTATGTTTGTCCTCACCAAAAGTAGCACCTTTTGTCGCCCAGTTGCATCTGATTTGTCTGCTACTTATCCATTTACCTGAAACGAGGTGACAGAAACATAGATTACACTGCTGACATATCTTATATTAAGATAAAAATAACTCAATTCTAGACGCAGAACACCACAAAAGCTAAGCTTCTCTAGCCATGCTATCATTACACTTAAATGCATCCTTACAAAAGTGAACATTTAAAGCTCTAAACCCAAAAGCTGTTATCATAATCATTCTTACCATTCATCTCATTTATGGCAGTTTGAGCATCCTGCAGATTACATATAACAATTAAAAATCAATAAAATATCATGAATGGAGGTTAAACTAACTGTCACCCATGATTTGAAGATTATAAAACCTGCTGATTGCGGAAGGAAACAAACCCAAAGCCTCTCGAGCGTCCAGTTTTCTGATCCCACATCACTCTTGCATCGCTACATAAGAATTAACAGATCTTAGTTCCAAACAAACAAGCTTAAATCAATCAGTAACAGCAGCTGATATAAGGACCGGAACTTACGAGCAAGTGTTGAAGGCAGAAAAGCTCTCAAACAGTGCTGCATCAGTGACCTCTGGACTGAGATCTCCAACAAAAATGTTGAAATGGCCTGTGCATTTCATGAAAGCAAACTCATTCAGCAACACACAAAATGTGACTCTTTGTGTAATCAAATCTGTCCTAATAAGAACTTACTTGATGTATCTTCCCTTTGACCGGTGGCATACGCCCAATTAACTTTGATAGGCTGTCCAAACCTGTTAAAATCCATTATTATTATAATAAACCTAATAGAACGAATCAACAGATTAAACAAGAGGAAACATGAAGTATCAAAGCCAGATGCTTACAGATGCCTTCCGTTAAGAGACATGATAGCCAAACCAGCAGATCTCCGATCAAAGTAGTGAACAAATCCATATGAAGACTGTGAAGAGTGAAAAAAAAAACAACATTTAGAAGATAGCTCGAGATAGAAGTTTTAGAGCAAAATAGAAAGAAGAGTGACTCCTCCAACCTTATCCTTTCTGATGAGCTTACAGCTTTCAACAGGGCCGGTGCTAGCAAAAATCTCTTGAAGAAGAACCTCAGTGACCTGCGTATGGATGTTGCCTGCATACCTGCAAACCCCCACAAAACTCAGCATTTTGCAAATCATCTTGAAACTAAAAATGCTTTGTTCAAACAAAATACTCACACACTACGGCAAGTGCTGGGATCAAAACCAGGAGGAAGGTTTCCACTTGGCAAAGGCTCCATCTGAAGAAAGAAAAAAATGCAGAGAGCATAAACCAATAGTGTCTACGGTAATTGCAAAATCAAATCTTTTCTACGAGAAACTCTACATTACCAACTTAATCGAAGACCCAGAAGAATTAAATTAAAAAAACACACAAAGAAATTAAGAATCGCTAACACGAAACCCTAACCCACAATAGAAAGCTCTAAACTTTTCAAGGTAGAGAGAGAGAGAGAGAGAGAGAGATTCAAAGCTACCCACGAATCGGGACTTTGAGAACAAACCCTAATTTAGAATCAAAGCCGATTCACAAACCTGAGGAGGAGGAGGAGGAGGAGCCATAAGACTAGGATGATAGAGAGAGTGATGCTGCTGTTGCATCATCGCTTGCTGCATCATTGCTTGTTGTTGTTGCTGTTTCAGCCTCTGGTTCTGCATCTTTTTTTCCCCTCACTGTTTATCTGTTTTGTTTCCCGAGAAAAGACGTCTATTTTCCCTTTAGCTTAGGGTTCGAAATCAACTAAAAGAAATGGAAAAAAAAAAGAAAAAGGAAAAATAAGAGAGGAAAGAGAAAAACAAAATTGCACGCTCTGTGAAAGGGCCGTACGAAACTAGTGACCATATATAGAAGTAGGACGATTTCTCTGAGACAGAGAGAGTATATATTAGTCTCACGCAGCTGTTACTGTTCGATTCCGTCACTGACCAATCACTTAATGTTTCTTTCCGGCCCAGCCCAAGGCCCAGAGTGCGTACACAAGTGCAATATAGTTGCGCATAGACAATTAATTAACTGATGTCACAGAGCAGTAAATATTTGGTTTCCGTCGTGCCAGACCAATAACTAATAGTAGTGACGGTCCCGCCCAACTCCCAAACTTGCTAAATTTTGCATTAGACAAGCACAGTCGATTTAAATTCATGTATAATTTTGTTTTAGTACAAGATCGTTACTCGTTAGAAAGTTTATCTCAGACCAATTTTGAACTAAAAATTTTATATGTAAAAAAACTTGACAAGTATCACACCAGTCTGCACTTTATTTTATTTATTTTTTTACTTTTGGTTATGACTGAATTTAATTTTTTTTCTTTTCATAATGATTAAATTGCATGGATGATTACTTATTTATCTACGGATAATTCTTTTAAATAATCTTTTTAAGTTTTTGATATAATAATAGTCTTCAAAAAAAATTGACTAAAATAATCTTTTTTTTTATTTTGAAATTTTTAATAATTATTTTTATTTTTTAAAATTTGAAACTTTTTTTTCTATATTCCATCTTTTAGCTCTAAATTTTAGATTAACTAATCATTTTTTAAAAAAAAACTTATTTTTGTCATTTTCTTTATTAAAAAATATTTCGGTGACAAAAGATCATTACTTAAGTGTTTTATCTTCTTACACAACCATCAGTGTTCGTTTATCCTTTATGTTTGTTCCTTCCTTAATGTCGGCAGGGTTCTTTTAACGTTATTCTACAAAATCAATAAACAAATACAAATCACACAACCCACGAGCAGACCGTTGAAAATTCTGTTGACTATTTCCCTGCGAGAATACGATGTCGTTTAAAACGACTTTCCAATTATGCTCCTGATTCGTTTGTCCTACGATCGTTTTTTATTCATTTGACGAGAATACGAATTAGATACGGCACCGTTTAAATCATTTTACATGTTTACCCCTGAGTTTCATAACCTAGAACCTTCTCCCTCTTCGCGACCACGGTCATCTGGTCAGGCTCAGCTTTCCCCTTTCGTCTTCTTGAACCACCTCCGCTAGATCCGCTTGCGACCATCTTCTTCTCCAAAATCAAACTTACTGAATCGCCGACGGTTCCGTCTCTTCCTCCAGCTTCTCCGTGTTAATCGCCGGCACCGCCGTCGAATTCATCCACCGTCTGAGCGGCGACGGTCTTCAGATCGCGAAGCTCTTGGCTCTTTGACTTCGTTTTGATTGGATTATGGAATCACCGGATATTCGCGGCGGCGACGGTTCGGATTTCGCGACGCTCGAGACGGCGGAGAAGATAATACTCCGGTGGGACTCAACGACCTCCGAGGAAGCGAAAGAGAATCTCATCTTCCAAAGCGACCGCGAGGAAGTGGATCGCTACTTGCAAGCAGTCGACGAAGTCCAGCGCCTCGTCTCCTCCATCTCCATCTCCGATAGCCGCCACGAAGTCAAAGCTAGGTCAACGATACAAATCGCCATGGCGAGGCTCGAGGACGAGCTCAGAAACATCCTCCTCTCGCAGACCTCGACCTTCGAACCCGACTCTCTCCTCCTCGATTCCTCAGCTTCCTCCTTCGCTACACGCGCCGATCTCGAAGACACCGAAGCGGTTGCTGCTGATGAAGGTGAAGGTGAGGGAGAGGAGCAGGAGGAAATGAATCTGGTTCTACCGGACGGTTCAGATTCAAATTCCGGTTCAGACCCCGGTTCGAGCCGGTTATCGAGCCGAAGAAGCAGTTGCAAATCCACAAGCAGTATACGCGAGATCGATCTCGTCTCTTCCGAAGCCGTTTCCGATCTGAGATCGATCGTTCACCGCATGATCGGAGCTGGATACTCCCGCGAGTGCCTCCAGGTATACGGGAACGTTCGCAAATCCGCCATGGAGACGATCTTCAAGCAGCTGGGGATCGTGAAGCTAGGGATCGGCGACGTCCAGCGCCTTGACTGGGAGGTCGTCGAAGTGAAGATCAGGAGATGGATACGCGCGGCGAAGGCTTGCGTTAGGGTTGTGTTCGCGAGCGAGAAGCGTCTCTGCGAACAGATATTCGACGGCGGAGAGGTGGAGGAGACTTGCTTCATGGAGATAGTGAAATCCTCTGCTCTGCAGCTATTCACTTTCCCTGAAGCGATAAGTATAAGCAGAAGATCGCCCGAGAAGCTTTTCAAGATTCTTGATTTACACGATGCGTTGGCTGATTTGTTGCCGGATATGGAAGAGATCTTTAACTCGGAGTCCTCCGAGACGATTCTTGTTCAGGCAACTGAGATTCAATCTAGATTAGCGGAAGCGGCGAGAGGGACTCTTGTGGAGTTTGAGAACGCGATTTTTCGCGAGCCTTCGGTTGTTCCCGTCCCTGGTGGGACTATACATCCGTTGACGAGGTATGTGATGAACTATCTGAACTTGATTGCAGATTACAAGCAGACTCTGGTCGAGCTCATTATGTCGAAGCCCTGCGCGGGTTTGAAGTGTACTAATGATCCGGTAAAGCCAGATATGGATATAAGTCAGCTTGAAGGATGTTCACCATTAGCTCTGCATTGTATATGGACCATGGTGATGTTACAATTCAATCTAGAAGGGAAGTCTTTGCACTACAAAGACGAGGCGTTGTCGCATATCTTCATCATGAACAATGTGCATTACATAGTTCAGAAGGTTAAAAGCTCGACTGAGTTGAGAGAGATTATAGGAGACCTTTATTTGAGAAGGCTTACGGGGATATTTAGACACGCAGCGACTAAGTATCAGAGAGCCACATGGGTGAGAGTGTTGAATAGCTTGAGAGATGAAGGGTTGCATGTGAGTGGAAGCTTCTCTTCAGGTGTGTCGAAAAGTGCTTTGAGAGAGAGGTTTAAAGCTTTTAATACAATGTTTGAAGAGGTTCATAGGGTTCAGTCGACGTGGTCGGTTCCAGATGTTCAGCTTAGAGAAGAGTTAAGGATATCTTTGTCGGAGCATTTGATTCCGGCTTATAGATCGTTTCTTGGGAGATTCAGGGGACATATAGAGAGCGGAAGACATCCAGAGAACTACTTGAAGTACTCTGTTGAGAATCTTGAAACCGCAGTGTTGGATTTCTTTGAAGGATATACCACGGCGCCACATTTGAGACGGTCTCAGTGAAGTGAAGACGGTATCACACTCTTGTACTTTGTAATCATATTTGTTGAGTGTGTTGTTTGCTTGTTACCAAAATTTCAATACTCCATTTGTTGATAAATGTTTGCTTTTGTTGTATCTTTGTCACACGTGTGTGCTTACAAACATCTTAATGCATTTTTTTATTATGGCCAAATCAACTATAGCTTAAACCTTACTGAGGCAATCTGCAATCTACAGAGTCTGACAACAATTAATCGGCGGCTGGTTCGCCTGAACATATGCTGAGCTGGAATATTAAGGAACAAATCCAGTGTTGTTTCTTTTTTTTTGATCGTTTAAAATGTTATAGTTATGAAGAGTGTGGAAGAGTCTCTGAACAAATGTATCAGTAATAACTAGGGTCGGCCCGCCCTGCGGGCGGGGAGTTGGAAAAAAAACTATTTATATGAATTTACATTAATTTTATGAAGCATTTAAAAAAAAAAAATTGTAGATTGAAACAATATTGTAAACAAAAAAAATAAATAGAATTAAGAGATTATGTTATTATTTTTAATAAATATTCTTGGACTGAATTAAAATGACAATAACTTTCATTATTCTATGAAGGACAATCTAATATAATAGGATTAATGATGTCCTTCATGTGCATATAATTATGCAATGATCATGCGAGAAAAAATATGTTAAGGAAAAGCTTATATTATCTAAGTCAAAACAACATTTTGTTAGTGTATAAATAGCTTGGTCTATGTATATTTTAATTAAAATATGATAGTTTTCTCCTAATGAAAGTCATACTTCAACTTGACTGCCACTCAATTGAAAACAGTCTGTCGTTATTAAATAAGTTTAAAATTTATTAGATAGGTTTTACTATTAATATAGAAGTTATTAATACTATGGAAACTTGCGGTATGAATTAACAATATATTTAAACTAAATGATAATATTGCATGGATGTTTTTATAGAATCCATGATTGTATGTAATAAAGATCTTATGTTGCAATGCATGTAATTATCTTGCAAAATATATTTTTGCATTGGTGTATTAATACTTTGAAATAAAACCTTTTACCGTACAAAAGAAATCGTTCAAAATTTTCAAATATCAAAGTGTTCATTTATTCAAATAGCTAATTAGGAGTAATATATAATAATATGTCATGTGCGTTATTGTATGAAAAAAAAAAGTTAGGAGCACTATTTATCAAGAAATCATGGACCTTAAAAAATAAATCGATGTAAATGGGTAAAGAAAATAATGGTTCCAATGTTTTTTTTTTTTGCTAAAACATTATTCATATGTTAAATGCTCAGTATATGTATATCAAATTACTAAATTCAATTTTTCATTCACTATATAATATTATACTTTTATATGTATGTTCACTAATATAATATAAACCTATTGGTTCATCTAGTTTTTTTGGTTTTTACGGGCTATTTTACATATTAAAATAAATAAAAAATATTGTATTGTATTTTCGATACATATAAATGCAATTAAAATCATCGTACTCGGTTCTGGTGATTTATATTAATTTTTCATACCGGAATGATGGGAATGAATATCAACAATATCATAAGAACTGTTTTATGACGTATTCGTAAGACGAAGAACACAACAATATTTGTTTACTAAATATAAGCGTACAAATGTTTATATTTGAAACTCCTTCAAAAATATAATATTAATTATCTTAATTTTGGATTAATACTTTAAACTATTTCAAATAAAATAAAAACCTTGTAATAGTTTATGTTGTACATACTTTCGAGTGTATATTATTATTTCTAACAAAAGAATAACGTCGACAAAAATTATAAGCGTTACATTTTTGAATTTTGACTGGGCTCCTAATTTCTAACAAAAAATAATGATGAATATTAATGTTACTTTTAACTCAAACTAACCTATTATTTGAAATGTTAATCAAAATTTACAATATAATTTGTAAGTAAATAAAATCGTTTTCCGCTCTACACCATAACTTTTATTTAAGAATAACATTTTAGCTTTCAATTATTTGATGAAATTAAACATGTATTTTATACAAAGGTTTTTTTTTTAGTATTTATTCACCCGCCGTAAATATGTAGATGAGCAATCGATCATACTCAAAGTGGGTTTCCAAAGTTACAACATAATATTTTAAAAGATATTTACAGGTGAAAAGGAAATAAGCAAATAATTTGAAATGGCTAGTGGAAAGCTATACTACGTTGTTCATATGAGTACAAATGTACAATCACAAATCATCATCAACCAACCTTATCTCAAAGCCACCCTCCATAAGCTTTGTAAAACCCTGCATTTCTCACAAACAAACGTACGATGCTGATTCTGTAGAATCCCACCAGTGTTTCAGAGCATTTTAAACTAACTTTTTGTGAGAGAATCATTGATCACCAAAGTGCCTTGTAACCAGATAAACTGGTATTTTAAGAACACAGGCTTTTCCTTTTTTTTTGGTTCCAGCCTCTTGTTTTGCTCTCTCCCTCATGCCTTAGAACGAAATCATTTGTTGTTCCTGAAGCCGCAGGTGTTTACTGAGTGCATGACCAATTTGTTTCCGCTCTTCTGGAGACAATGCCGCTATACGCTCAGCTAGCTCTACGATCTTGCTCGAAGGCTGGGGCCTAGGACCATATGAATATTGCTGCAAGAAACACACCTGCACAGACCATTTTACTTGGGTTACATTGGCATAATGAACATTCATGAAAAGTGATACTTCATGACGTACAACTCTGCTACCATACAAAAGTCAACCCAAGATTATTTCAAGTGACACAAAAAGAATTCTACGATTCTAAAAATCTACAAATCTAAACAACTCTCCTATGTTACATAAAGAGGACAACTTTAGATTTGTGGATTACTAAATGTTGTTGTTGATCAATGCAAAGAGAGCTAAAATCACAGAATGAGAATGATTATGCTTACATGATGAACAATATATGGTGGAAGAGTAAGCCTTTCACCTAACTGATATGGCGGAGTGCACTCAACTTAGTAAGGTAAGTCGATTATCTCATCCAAAGTGGTTGAATCGTTGAAACGAATCAATAGAGGAGACTCGGGCAGTATAAAATTCTGATTGCGCCGAGTCACATAAGTGGTGAGACGGTGGACGTTGACGGTGGTTAGCATGAGCAGGCCTGAGCATGAGTGTTGCCTGAAAACAGAAAAAAAAACGAAACTATAATGAACATGAGTTAACCATAATACTGAGAAGAGGTTTCTCTTGTAAGATTAGTAAGAGGGGGAGTATGATGTTCAGGGATTGAGACTGACCTTTTTGGAGCAAAAGCGAACAACACATCATCAGAGTCTACGTGATCTAAGACTTTCCACTTTCTAACAGAGTTTTTAGAACCAGACATATAGTTCAAGAAGCCAGAGAAGCTAGGAACTTTTCAGGGGAGGTAGAACAATAGCGAAACCAAACTCATGATGCCTGTCTCAAGTCTATCTTTCAAACCATTGTCGTAGCTATATGCAACCGCTCGTTGGAACTCATCTAACTACATAGAAACTATACGATGAATCAATAAACGATTGTTGTTTTCATGGATTGAGAGGATGGTTTTCAAGGGAGGAAGGCTAACCTTTTATAGTTGCGGGTACACCGCCTTACAGAAGAGAAACTTGCATTCAATGTCAGATCTTGGTGGATGGAGTTAAGAAGGCCATAAAGGCAATGAATCTATAACTCGAAACGTTTTGGTCAATTAGAAAAGAAGATTAACCGAACAAAGCCCATGACACCATCGATTAAATGAAACAGTGAGTATAGAAGAGATGTACACGATTGAAACCCCAATGAACGGAATTGTCACGCTGACCTCTGTCTGCATCTCAGCCTCTCTAATGGCGGAGATCGAAGATTGTGATGAACCCTAAACTCCAGAACGGTGCGGATGAAGGGTCTTGCTTTTCACGATAGCGACATGGGTCCTCGAGGACATTATTGGGCCCAAACAACACACAGCGAAGCCCACATAAATCACGGAAGAAAGTTAATGAAACGCAGCGCGTAGTCTTAGTGGACACGCGTCGCCCCTATATTGAAAGACTTTCTGACGTGTCCTCAGCAGGAGAGACTCCAACATTTTTATATATAATTAGATTTGTTATCATTATTTGTTGAGATCAGTGTATGTGTTGAGTGGATTCTTACTATCCTGCATGTGCGAACGCCAAATGGATTATTGCTAAGATTATTCGTACAGACAGAACAAGATTAAGTGGGGACCTTTCTAATCTTGTCTTGATCTTCACTCTTCAGTAAACAAAGATTAATGTCGTATCACCATAACGAATAATGCTTCGTAATATGCGGTACAAATATTCAAAATGATTATAATTCTTGCACGTATTCTATGATTATAAAAAGGATCATAAGCATAACTTTGGTTCAAAGGTCGCCATACCAACATAGAGCCAAATACAGCTTTAGATCATTGTTTTAAAACTTTATTCAAATTAAACTTTAAAGTAACATTATATTGTTTATTATTACTAATTTTAGCGTTGTTATGTTTTACAAGTCCAACCCATAGAAACATACAGCCAAATACAACATTGAACCGGTACGTAAATCTCTGGAGGATTAACCGAAGTTGATTCCTTGCGCTAGAGGTAACTCGTTCCCGTAGTTAATCGTGCTGTCAAAAATATAAACCGGTTCAGAAAATCAAAAACTTAAAACCGGAAATTTATTTTTAAAAACAAGAGAGAAACTCAAGCAACTTACCAAGTGGAACGGCGCATATACTGCTTCCAAGAGTCACTACCAGCTTCACGACCACCACCAGTCGCTTTCTCACCTCCAAAAGCTCCTCCTATCTCAGCTCCATTCGTCGGTATGTTCACATTCACTATCCCACAGTCACTTCCCATTGGTCTGTAGAGTTTTCAAAACCCATCACAGTCAAACTCAGTTCCAGTCAAATAAACTTGTTAGTAGTACTTACCCTATCCACTTGAAGATGTTCTCGGGGCTACGAGTGAATATAGAGCTGCTTAGACCTTGAGGAACCGAGTTATTTATCGCAACAGCTTCTTCAAATGTCTGTCCAGAAGAAGTACATGGTTTATATACTTGTCTCAAAAAAAAAAAACTTGCTGGTTTTAGAGACTCTTCACCTTAAACTTGAGAGCATATAAAACCGGAGCAAAGAGCTCTTCTTTAACAACAGCAGCATCTGATGATATCTCTATTATCGTAGGCTCCACAAAGTTTCCTTCACCTTCAACTGCTTTACCTCCCGTTAGTACTTTGCCACCCTGCAAATGCAAAAGGTCTTTAAACGGTTCTTGATTACACAGTAAAAGCCATAGAAACTGAGGTACTACTTGCCTGTGATTTGATGACTTCAATCCCCTTCTCAAAGTTTTTCTTTGATTCAGGAGTATGTAGAGGTCCTAACAAAGTCCCTTTCTCAAGAGGATCACCGATCTTGACTTGTTTGTATGAAGTAAGGAGTTGCTCAAGTACTTTGTCATACACACTCTCATGCAAAAGCTTCACCAGAAAAAAAACAAAAAAAGCTTTAACCAAAAGGAACAGTATAAGAAGCATCAAAATGGGATTAGATTCTTCCGTACCAGCCTACGGCAAGTTGTGCAGCGTTGACCAGCTGTTCCAACCGCAGCAAACAGAACAGAACGTGCAGCTAACTGAATGTCAGCATCGTCCATGACTATGATCGCATTGTTTCCACTCAACTCAAGAAGAGTTTTGCCAGATCTCGCACTCACTGTTTGTTGCACCGCTAAGCCCACCTATGAATGAGAGCAAGTAAGTAAGCTCAGTGTGTTTGGTTTGGTTTGGATGAGTGGTGGATTATTAGTAGAGAGGACGTGTACCTTGGAGCTACCAGTAAAGGACACTAGAGGAATGCGCGTGTCCTTGGCTATTGCTTCGCCAATCTCAGCACCACCACACATGGCAGTGAAGATGGCACCGGGTAAATGATTCTTCTCTAGAACTTCAGCCACTAGTTTGGTCATTGCGATAGTTATCAATGGTGTAGTTGGAGCACCTTTCCTGTGGAACCACACGTATTAACGCCACAAGTTAGGCCAAGAGGAACGTTAATAAATGCCAGTGTACTTGTCATGGTCAAGACTAGTATGCAGTCTCTCAGCAATATATATTTTTCATCATTAGAACAACATATATACTTACTTAGAGAATCAACTAAATAGCAATTTTAGAGGTTAAATATTGTTAAGACAGCTTCTTAAAGTAAGGGATTCCTAAATTATCGTCGAGTCAGGTTCATTACTTACCAGACTACACAGTTTCCGCAGACGAGTGCAATGCAAGCATTCCAGCCTGCAATACCACAACATTGTCCTTAAATATGGTAAGGGAAAGCAGAAGCACAAACTTCCATATTATCAGTTCTTATACTTGTCAGTGATAGTTAGATTCATGGCACAAATCTAGTTGCCAAAATATGAGGAGCTTAATCTATCTATACTGTATCCACTCTCATGTGGGAATCAGAAAATGAGCCATCACATTAAAAGAGAAACTTTCCAAGATTTAGAATTGGACACAAGCAAGACTTACCAAGAACTGCACAAGGGAAGTTAAACGCTGTGATGACACCGACAATGCCAAGAGGATTCCACATCTGCGTTACAGTGTCCAATTAGAATGTTAACAAACATGTTGTAAGAAGAGTATTATGCTAAAGTTCAATGAAAGGAACCTCCAACATCATATGGTTTGGGCCTGCAACAAAGAGATGAAGATGAGTGTTAAGAGATGCATCTTTTTAAGTAAATATTCGAAAACAGGAAAACAAGCATCTCCAAATAATCAAGAGACTAAATGTGAATGTTATTCGAAAGACAGAACTCACGTTCTGAAGGTATGACTGAACCATTGAGTTGTCGGCTCAAACCAACAGCAAAATCACACATGTCAATCACTTCCTGCAAAAGTTGCACACAATGTGTTATCTAAGTTATACGAAGAATCAGACTCTTATATTATGTCACAGAGCTTACCTGAACTTCACCAATGCCTTCAGCAAGGATCTTTCCCATTTCAAGAGAAAGAAGACGGCCAAGATAGTCAAGTTTGGATCTTAGCGCATCTCCAATTTGTCTCACAATATCACCTCTCTTGGGAGCAGGAACCTGATCAAATCAAAGATACACCTTGTTAGCTATTTTTCTTTAGAAATATTCCAAAGCTTTACAATTTAGTCAATTTTACCTGCATCCATGTCTTAGCTGCTTCCTCACAAGCTTTGAGACCTATCTCGTAGTCTTCAAGAGAAGCTTCAACCACTTGAGCAATTGGCTGCATCCATAGTTAAAGCATTTCAACACAAAAGAAAGAGTGATTCTTTCCCTAATTTAAGATGCACATCAAACAAGAACCTGATTGTTAGCAGGGTTCAGAGTAGAAACAAGAGGTCCGTTTCCTAGCCATTTGCCACCAACGTAGTTTCCAAGGTTGTGAGAGCTGCTTAACCCAATCTCACTCAGAAACTCATACTCTTTGCTTGCTGAACCCATCTCTACAAAATGATTGAACAGAGTAAATGGATCAAAATTAAGGATTTCAAACAGTGATTAAAGAATTAAGCACAGCTCCAAAAGGCGAAAAGGAGCAGAGAAGGAGAAACAATCACCTCTCTTAGTATTATCGATGGTATCGAAGAATGGAGTTTTCCGATTAAACGTTTGATCAGAGAGTCTTTATAAGAGGAAGTGAGTGAGAGAGAGAGACGTGTACGACTTGTAAGTAAAGTTGTAACAGTGATTGGACCGAAAACGAAAGCTGAGCTGTTGTGTCGATCCCCCTTTTGGCTTGATTCACTCGAATCATTATGTTAACACTTATGAAGTTTTGTCACGTGTCCTACGTTTCTTTTTCCGGGTCGGGATATACCCCGATTAGGATCCGCGTTAAAAGCAGGCCTCATATGGCCAATTAGGCCCAAATTATATAAAATTTTAGCCGGTATTAAACTATGGGCAATTCTTTCGAATATACTATTTTAAAATTTTGTCACAAAAATAAACTCTAAAAACTAAAATGACCAAAATAATATTTTTTATTTTAAAATTTTAATTTATTTATTAATTTTAAAATTTGAAATCTTATCTCTAAAACCCCACTTCTCAACTCTAAACACTAAATTTTAAACCCTAAACTTCACCACTTGACTCTAAATCCTAATGTTTAGATTAACTAACTCTAGAAGTATAAGTGTATATTTACTTCTTTTGATAAAATATTTACATCTATTTTAGTCTTTTTTTATTTTTAAAATCTATATTTGCGACAAAAAAAATTATAAGTCTATCCTAAAGAATTTCTCTTAAACCATACCCAAAAACTTTGATTAATTTTTGGTTGAATATATCAACCGAATGCAAATCGAATTTTTATTTAGTTCAGTTCAGTTCATCACAATTTATGCCATCCAAAGACCAAACAACTCGAACAGAACTAACCATCATCCCCTTCCGGTTCTCCATAGGCTATGTTTCTTTAGCAGGCCTCATATTGCCCATTCTAGGCCTTCCGGCCCATTAAAGATAAGAAACAACATGGTGCTTGCTTACTAATACTGTCTGGTCAAACAAACCCGAACAAGATCCGAATGAAGCAAGTAAAGAATCCGACACAAGCCATAATCATCACCGATCTCTCCTTTCTCTTTTCCCTGTGAATTCCAGAGAAACAAAAAAAGCCTTCCTGATCACACAGATCACGTTGATTAAACTCCGGTAAGCACCTCCAATCTCCTCTGATCACAATCAGATTCGTTTAGGTGATCTATGGCGATTTATTAGAATATAACCCTCAGATTTCGAGAATGAGAGCTGTGAATTATCTCTATACCTCGAGCAATCCCAGATTCCGAGGGATCTTCAATGCCCTTTGTGCTCTAACCCTCTTCCTCTTCTTCTTTAACAAGAACCCTTTGCTAAAGAATCAATCTTTCGTTGATGGGTCTCCTCCTCCTCGTAGGAGGCACATGATTGAAACTTACTCTGGTGACACAACTGCGATATGCTCTGGTTTACACCAACACATAGGCTACACCGACCAATGCCAGTTCTTGAAATCGAACCCTCTTTGTTATCCGGACAGCTTCTTTGACTACCTCAGCTTCTTCTACTGCACGTGTCAAGACTTCAAGATCTTGGGTTATATTGCATTAGGTGTTTGGCTCGTTGCTTTGTTTTATCTACTAGGTAACACCGCTGCTGATTACTTTTGTCCTTCGCTAGAGAAGCTCTCCAAGCTTCTCAGGCTGCCTCCTACTGTCGCTGGCGTCACTCTGCTTCCCCTTGGTAACGGAGCGCCTGATGTGTTTGCTAGTATAGCTGCTTTCGTTGGTTCGGATAAAGGAGAGGTTGGTCTTAATAGTGTTCTAGGTGGTGCTGTGTTTGTTACTTGCGTTGTTGCTGGTGTTGTTTCGCTCTGTGTTGCGGATAAAGAGGTTAAGATCGATAAGAAGTGTTTTATCAGAGACTTGTGTTTCTTCCTTTTCACTCTGGTGGCTTTGTTGGTGATTTTGACTGTGGGGAGAGTGAGTGTAGGTATCGCCGCAGCGTTTGTTTCCATCTATGTTCTGTATGCTTCTCTTGTGGCGGCGAATGAGATTATCAGGAAGCATTCAAAGAGGTTGAAGCTGGACTCTTTCACACCTTTGCTTCCCATTCAAGGAAGTGTGTTCTCACCACCGAGTGGTGGCGAAGAGGATGTGTACAGCCCTTTGCTAGAGCTTGACACTGAGGAAGGTCCACCTAAGCTGCACGACTCTCTCCCGCAGTGGATGTGGGCTACTAATGTAGCCATCTACTCCGCGAAAGCTAATGTGCACGATGAAGAAAGACCTCCATGGGGATGGAGTGAAGACGGCGGAGAGGTCGAGACTTCGTTGTGTTATAAGATTACATACTTCTTGGAGACTCCCCTGACTGTTCCTAGACGGTTAACAATCCCGTTGATCGAGGAAGATAGCTGGTCAAAGACATATGCTGTAGCTAGCGTCTCGCTAGCTCCTCTCCTTCTTGCTTTCCTCTGGAGCAGTCTTCAAGCCTACTTTATCGGTATTGCAGTAGGATCTATCCTCGGCTTTCTTGCGTATAGAAACACAGAACACGACCGTCCACCTCAAAGATACTTAATCCCTTGGGTGCTCGGTGGATTCATCATGAGCATTGTATGGTTCTACATGATAGCAAACGAGCTCGTTGCTCTTCTTGTGACATTCGGTGGGATCTACGGAATCAACCCGTCGATACTTGGTCTAACCGTACTCGCTTGGGGGAACTCAATGGGTGACTTGGTCTCTAACATAGCCTTGTCGATGAACGGTGGAGATGGGGTGCAGATCGCGTTGTCTGGTTGCTACGCAGGTCCTATGTTCAACACACTTGTTGGGTTAGGTGTGTCGATGCTTCTTGGTGCTTGGTCCAAGCGTCCAGAGAGTTATATGATCCCTGAGGATAATAGCTTGTTCTACACGCTAGGGTTTCTGATATTAGGGTTGCTTTGGGCTCTTGTGATGCTCCCAAGGAATGAGATGCGACCGAACAAGGTGATGGGGATTGGTCTGATCGCACTGTATCTAATATTCGTCACTTTCAGACTTAGCTCTGCTATGGGGTTCATTCCTTGGGCTGCTTAAAAGACGCCATTGTAACGAGCTTCGAAATTTGTAAGGTATGATTGAAATTATAATCAGAGCTTATTGTATACAGATCATTTAGTTAGAGAAGCCACACTGGTTCTGAATAAAATCTTGTTTGTTGTATTATGTTGATGTAACTGATAATGAATCTGATATATTGGACTTGTCTTATTGGGTCGACTTTATGGACTCAATAACGTTGAACCACTTGTTTTGTTATCAGTCACTTTGTACTACTTTAGAGCATCTGCATCAGTTCACAAAGTATTTTTTTATTTTTATTTTTTCTGTTTGATTTTTGATTTTTGTTTTTAAAAAAAAATAATTAATTAATCGGACTAATCGCGGACCGTCATGTGTCGTGGGGCCTGCGTTATAGTGATGAATCTGGGTTCAGTGCAGTGAACTCCTAAGAGCATCTCCAATGTATTACTCCATTTTTTACTCCAAAATAGTACAACACCAAAATAAAGTAAGGTTTTACTCTAATGTATTACTCCATTTTCTACTCCAAAAATAATATTTCTTAAATGATTTCATTTTTATTTTATTAATAATTGTAAATAAAATCTTATACTTATAAAAATTTACCAATTAACCCCAACTATTTTATGTTTACGATAAATAATTAAAATATAAATTATTTGAATTAAATATTTATTATTAAAAAGTACAAGAAATCATTAAAAAAGACATAATATATGTGGGTTCAACAATGAGCATTACAATATTGTTTCCACAAATGATCAACTAATGCATTTCGTAATGAAAAATGAGTTTCTTTATCTTTGATATTCCTAAATCGAGCAAGAAAATTTTGAAATCGAACTTTTCATCTTCTGCAATTTCGATATCCGGAGGTGGAGCTTTATCTTTAATTATTTATGTTTTCTGTTATTTTATGCATTTATTTAAAATTATTAAATAATTCTTTGTGGAATATACTATTTTCATGTTATTGTATCATTTTAAATCTCTTATATACTAAAGCACAAGTCATATTGCCAATAAAATTTTGACACATGGTATTAATTTACAAAAACCAAAAAAATAATCGATAATTTTTTTTTCTTCATCTCCTATTTTTCTACAATTCAAACTGTCTATCCTAATTTTTCTCAGAATTTAATCCCACGTTTTAGTCCACTTATCTATTACCAAACTGCTTTTTGTCAAACTGCTTTCTTTTCTATATAACTTGAAATCATCGTCAAGTTATTATCAATAAATTTTTAATGCATTTCCTTTGTGTTCATTTTTTCAGAGTCTCACTTCACCGTACTTAGCCTACGTTGTATGAGAACCCAAATACCAATTATACTCTGGTGGTGTTCGAGACTATAAAAGAAATTATCAGCAAAGAAGGTAAACAAAGTATTTCTAAACTTCTTTTCTCTATAAATTGTTTTTCATAGTTGGTTTTATTTTTTGGTATGAGTTTTCATATATGTTCTTATGACTTATTTTTAGGAAATCTCTATTCCCTATTTGTTACAGATGGAGAAAACGTATTTGAAACAAGATATTGTAATCACTAATAAGAAACAAACACAGAAATGGAAAAAAAGGAATAAAAGAAGTAGCCACTAAAAATATATAAGGGTTTTTGGAGTTTAGAAGATGATGAACGTGTTTGAGAAAAAGGTAAAGAAAAATGGGAAAATTGTTTTTTTAGAGCAAAAAAATAGTAATTATGTCCATTTATACTAATCTATACTACTTTATGTCCCATTAGACTAATTTTTTTTCAAAATGGCAGTAATGCCTTTAAAATTATAATTTTTTATTCCTTTTTCGTTTTTTTTTGTTTTTTTGTTCCTTTTTCGTTTTTTTATTTTTTTTTTAAAAAATCAATTTTTTTTTTCAAAATATAAAAGTGAATATTCCCAAATATTTTGTTTCCATATTTTTAGGAACTGATTTCTTATCCGTAGAATACAACTAATATGTAGAAATCGGTTTCTACAGTTTTTTAAAACTATAGTAATGTTTAGATTTTGATTTCTACATGTTTTAGATTTATAGTAAATCTGTAGAAGTCGGTTTCTACGTGTTTTAGATTTATATTAATGTGTAGATTTTGATTTCTAAAGATTTTAGAACGATAGGTTAAGCGCGGAATGTGTATTCTAAATATTTTTAGAATACTCCTATTTACGTAGATCACGTATTCTAAACATTGTAGATTCAATGAAAAAAGTGGATTTCGTTTTCTACTTCGTAGAATGTCATTTCTACTTTATTTAGAACATAATATGAAATTTATAATTTTAACTTTTTTATAACTGGAAAAAATATCACCAAGTTCATATAGGTATTTTATCAAAAGTTCTTATTTTTCCAAATTTTTTTTGTTTGTAAAACTATTTATTAAATTTATTTTCAAAAATATTAAAGGGTGTTATAGGAAAATATGACACAAAATATAGATTAGTCTAAAGGGACATAGTTACCATTTTTTTGCTCTAAAAAAACAGTTTTCCCAAGAAAAATCTCAAATGTGTTTTTTTGTAACATCAGAATATGGATATTCTTTTTCATAATTGTTTCTTTCTGTTGGGTTTCTAATAACTCTCAAACTATCAACAAAGTAGGTATAAATTTTAGGGAAAATTGTTTTTTTAGAGCAAAAAAATAGTAATTATGTCCATTTATACTAATCTATACTACTTTATGTCCCATTAGACTAATTTTTTTCAAAATGGCAGTAATGCCCTTAAAATTATAATTTTTTATTCCTTTTTCGTTTTTTTTTGTTTTTTTGTTCCTTTTTCGTTTTTTTATTTTTTTTTTAAAAAATCAATTTTTTTTTTCAAAATATAAAAGTGAATATTCCCAAATATTTTGTTTCCATATTTTTAGGAACTGATTTCTTATCCGTAGAATACAACTAATATGTAGAAATCGGTTTCTACAGTTTTTTAAAACTATAGTAATGTTTAGATTTTGATTTCTACATGTTTTAGATTTATAGTAAATCTGTAGAAGTCGGTTTCTACGTGTTTTAGATTTATATTAATGTGTAGATTTTGATTTCTAAAGATTTTAGAACGATAGGTTAAGCGCGGAATGTGTATTCTAAATATTTTTAGAATACTCCTATTTACGTAGATCACGTATTCTAAACATTGTAGATTCAATGAAAAAAGTGGATTTCGTTTTCTACTTCGTAGAATGTCATTTCTACTTTATTTAGAACATAATATGAAATTTATAATTTTAACTTTTTTATAACTGGAAAAAATATCACCAAGTTCATATAGGTATTTTATCAAAAGTTCTTATTTTTCCAAATTTTTTTTGTTTGTAAAACTATTTATTAAATTTATTTTCAAAAATATTAAAGGGTGTTATAGAAAAATATGACACAAAATATAGATTAGTCTAAAGGGACATAGTTACCATTTTTTTGCTCTAAAAAAACAGTTTTCCCTAAATTTTAATAATGTTTTGTTATAGCTTATAATTATATCATTGTTCTATGATCAAAAATACAAATTTATGCTTTATATGGAAGATTTATCTACATGAAAAATACAAAGAATAACGAATGAATCACATAGAGTACTTTAAACTATAATTATATATGTTGGTATATATCTTAAATTTTTAACATAAAATGTTCGCTAGCTATATATATATATATATATATTTCTCAAAAATACAAGATATATTGTTTTACCGTTTCCAAAAAATTTTAGGGTGAATGCAACCACCTCACATGCCATTCATATCTATATTTATATAGTATTAAATTAAAATATACAATACTTTAATTTATTAATTATAAAATTACAAATTTATTATTTAATAATTTGAAGTATAATTATTTTGCTCCATGCGTAGCATGGGAATAACACTAGTATTATTTAAGTAAGAAATAAAAACATTAAAGATTCAAATGACCATTTTATAAATAAAAAAAGTTCAACTCCAAAATGGAGTAATGAGTAAGATTACTCCATAAATGGAGTAACCCTAACCATTACTCCATTTTGGAATTGAAAATGAAGTGGGGTTGGAGAAGATTTTACTCCATAATGATGTTTGGAGTTGAAAATAGAGTAGGGTTGGAGATGTCCTAAGAGACAGGTTTACTTCTTTTATTTATTTTAATATTTTTTTTTCGAAAATTGTGTGAATTTTCCATGGAATTCACTGATGCAGATGTTCTTAGATAGTGGTACCTTACATAATCTAGAGAAGATACTTTTTCTTGGAATAAAAAAGTACCATAGCATTCAAATAAATTATTGTTGTTTCATTGGTAAGTTTTAGATCGTGGATCAGTACATTCCTTGAAACTATATCCAAATCATGTAATTTCATTATATTTTGGAGAATAAGCGTCTCTCAACGTGATTTATGTATGTGACTTTCAAAATCTTTATTAGATTATTTAGGAGTTTGAACTTCTAAACCAACTCACTGTTACTAATTACAGTGTATTTTTCATTTGATGACGAAAAAGATCCCAAATCAAGATGTATATATACAGATATAGGCTAATCGTTAAGATATACCTAAAAGATTCAGACATTTTTATCAATTTTAGGCTGGACGAATTACGAAATATGTATCCACTTTTATAACAGAAAATAAAAAGAAGTTGATGATAAAAATAAAAGAAAAAGAAGTCAAATATATCATTTTCTTGGTGACTGACCACATATTATATTATATTGTCTCATATAGATAATGTGAAATATAGACATTAACTTTGTTTCCAAAGTACATATTGCATTAATTATCATGTAATATATCATATTCTCTCGCAAATAGCTAACAAAATGGGTCCATAGAGCTATCATGGAGACCAAGGCGTAAGGTTAGTCATGTCGTAAAACCCTTATCTAACTTTATATCTTTTGCAAATGAAGTAAACATATTGGGTCATAGGCTCATATCTTTTGTCACTAGTCCCTCTTACAAGTACTATAATATTTAAGAATTTTGATACCATATATCAATCACCATCTCGTAACATTTTATATATAGATAGATACTGTACAATTATATGAATATGCTCAACTCAGGACACGACATCCAAGAACATGTTATATCTTATTGATCTGTACTCGCAAAATGACAACTCTGACACTCATATGGTTGTGTTTAATTATTTTCTGATTTCATATATGCCTTTTTGTTGTTTTAAGTTTTAACTGATCAGGTTAATGTTTAGTTTATATATGTATGCATAATAATTATTTTTACGTGAAACAGATCCAAAAACATTCGTAGAATAAATATTTTTCTCTTTTGGTTTTAATTGTATTCAAATATAGTATTAGTATATCAATCGAAACTTTTAATCAACCGAGTTAAAAATGCGATTTTTATAAGCAATTGATAATGACATATAATACTACCATATAGAAAAAGTATCCGTCCCTGTATTATACTATCCAAGTTATGTGGACCGAAATAGAAGATGCGTATAATTAACTCAGGCCACTCTACAGTCAATCATTGAAACTTTTCTTTTATCATAACAATATTGTATAAAACATATGAATAACCCAGGTATATCTCTGAAGTGTTTAAAATAAGAAATATTGTTTGATTGATTCATAAAGAGACGACATAAAAACAACTTCATGCTCTCTACATGAGCTTTCTAAACTAAACCCTCCCTTCCTTTACTGTATTATTGGAAACAGGGAAGACATAAATGTCCTGGCCATTTCAAATGTAGATGATCATATACCTCAACTCTAACTCACTTTAACAAAACAAAAGGAAAACTCAGACAATTCCTTAAGAGGTTGATACCGACGAATAATCCAACCGTAATTTTCTAATCGAGATCTAAACCATAACCCATGTTGTATGACCAAGCAAATAACAACTTAGTTCCTGACAAAATCAAACCTATAATTATCAAATTTACGCTTTGCCCTGAGATTTTTTTTACAACAAGATTATCACCGTTTAGTTTTTTTTCCTATTTTTACAAATGACATTTTACATCATGTATATCATGCATATATAACTGTTTTCCTTTTGTTTTTTGTCATCATGTATATCATGCATATATAGCTGTTTGGACACGGTGTTTAAAGGCACGTTCGCCCATGTCAAACAGATGAACTTCCAAATGGAGTCCCTTCCGGGCACGTATCATACACATGTTGATATACATATAAGGTTGGTCCCAAAAATAGCTTTACGTATGTACTAACATTTCAATGAATGTCTATTTATATGTTTCAATTAAGGTTAGCTCATATTAATAAAACCCGAGGTTTCAAGTCAGACTAAACCGATGATGCATGCCTACGTAAACATAAAGTTGATTATACTGTTTGAGCAACGATGAATAAATGAAGGATTATTTTTTGAGAACAGTAGATAAAGAAGAATCAATCTTACGAAAAAATCACACGTCCGAGCAATCCAATCTTAAGAATAACATAATAACACAAGTTAATGCAAAGTATGGCCCAAAGCAGCTTCTGAGCTTTAATGTCTTTATTCAACATATATATATATATATATATATATATATATATATATATATATATATATAACTGATTAATTTTGGAATCTGAAACAAACAGTTTGATGTGTGGTCCAGTTGATATTAGTGTCGTGGTATATAGACCATACCCCTTGTACCAAAACTGCATATACAAACAAAAAGCATTGTAATTGGTATTGTATCATTCAGACCATGAAAATGTTATTTTACATAAAATTTCACATGTCACATGAAAGGTCACTGACCTCAAAACTAAAACATATGTACACACACAATATCTATATGTGTATAATATATATAAGTTTCTCAATGTGTCTCTCCAAACATTACTAATTATATCTCTCTTTCTTCTTCATCTCTCACGATTAATTATTAACCGTATGGATCCACGCGTCCCCGCAACCTCCGTGTTCCGGTGGTCTCGGAGTCGCCGGAAGATTCATATCCGCCGTCGTAAGACACAGGTGGTGCGTCTTGGTGGGAAGAACAATGTGGTGTCACGTGGTGGATTCTCGTTGAAGAAGATGGTGAGGAGGATGAAGCTGAAATGGTTGAGACTACACTACGTGAGACTTGTGAAGAAGATGAAAGGGTTTTATTGTAATCTGGTGAAAGAGTTCGTAGACGCAGGAGTTGAGCTCGAAGCGATTCAGACGCAAATGGCGGTTGAAGCTGCTGCGTTCGCGGTTCCGGGTTTAGGTCTCTCTTTCTCCTCTCTGTCAGCTCATGACCGAGCACGGTATTTTCTTGTATAGTCATATATTATCAAATTCCTTAAATAATTACTCTTCGTAACATTTATTACGTTTGTTGTTGTATCTTATAAAATATATATATATTTTTTTTTTGAAAAAAGGAGAAACTTATAAATATTTTATTTTGTTGTGATTTCGTTATTTTTGGGAATCATGAGACTGAGAAGTCAAGTTGGTAATAGATAAATATAGGGCTGGATAAAAAAATCCGGATCCGAAGAACCGAACCCAAAATCCGAAAAAGTAGTACCAAACCCGAACCGAAATTGATTAAATATCTGAATGGGTTCAAAATTTCGGTATCTAGAGAACCAAAACCGAATTCGATCCGAACCAAAGTATTTCGGGTACCTGAATGTATCTGAAATAGATTTATATACCTAAATATATTAATTTTTATAGGTTTAATGTATATTATAACATCCAAAATATATAAGATACTTTTAAGTTGTCCAAAATATTTGAAATATATACAAATAGTCAAAATAAATGTCTAAGATAGCTAAAATATACTCAAAACATCAAAAATACTTGAAATATCTATTGATTCTCTATCCAAATATTCAAACAAAACTAGTTTATATGTTAAGTTTAAGTATTTTGACATATGTTATTCAAATTTTTATGTAATATATTATTTTGTTTATAGATTTTGAGTTATTTAAAGTATATAATGAATTTAAAATTTTAAAAATAATTTAAATGGGTTATCCGAATCCGAACCGAACTGAACCCGAACCAAAATTTAGAAATACCCGAATGAAGCTGAAATCCTTGACCTCGAAAACCCGAAACCCGGATAGACCTGAACCCGAATGGGTATCCGAACGCTTACCCCTAGATAAATATAATATATATATAAGTTGTTGATTTGTATAAACAAAAAGTTGACAAAAAAAAGTATAAACAAAAATAAATAAGTATACTATACAGAAGTTCTCCAATTAATTTATCTTTCCCTATCTACTAGACTACTACAACGTATTTACTGTTCAGTGTGGTACAAATGAATTCGGTTTGTCACAAATTTGACACAAAGGTATTATAAAGATTACATACCGACATCCGATCCATAAATAAAATCTTTAATAATGAAACTATGAGATGTTACAACTTACAACCTTGTTCAAAAACGCGGGCCCCTTAAAGCTTTGTCTTGTTTAGTTGATTAGTTAGTGTTTAACTGTTTATATTAGAGTTCAATTTGTGTTGTTATCTGCTTGTTGGTGAGCTGCCTACGCATGTTATATTGTTTTCTCTTTTTGTAAACGTGATTGTTAGATGTTGGCGTCCATATATTAAAGTATTCAATATTATAAGGAAAATTGCCAAGTATGACTTAAAACTTCGGGACAGACCATTAACGCCTCCAAATCATCCATTACATTCTCAAGAAAGGCGCCGGCGTCGTTGAAAGAAAGCATGAAGAACTGTCTACAGATACAACGGAAAGGAGGATTAGAAAAGTACCTCGGGCTGCCCGGGCATTTTGGAAGAAGGAAAAGAGATATATTCTCATCTATTGTGGACAAGATTAAGGTCAAGGCTAGTGGCTGGTCTAATAGACACCTATCTTCGGCTGGGAAAATGGTGATGCTACAGAGTGTTTTAACACCGGTTCCGTCCTACGCGATGACGTGCTTCAAGTTACCAGTCTCACTTTGCAATCGGATTCAGTCAGCAGTGACAAGGTTCTGATGGGACAACAACACTGGCAGTAGGAAAATGGCATGGGTGTCTTGGACGAAAATGACTCAACCAAAAGGAGAGGGAGGGTTGGGTTTCCGCGACTTCCAAAGCTACAACGACGCCTTCCTGGCTAAGCTTGGCTGGAGAATAATCCACAACCCAAACTCTCTGATGAGTAGAGTCTTGACCGGGAAATACTGCACGAGTTCAAACTTCTTGAATGTACAACATCGAGCTGTGGAATCACATGGAATGGAGAAGCGTATTGATAGGAAGAGACCTCATCCTGAGTAATGCGGGATGGGCAGTGGGAAATGGTCAATCAATCAAGGCTTGGTCTGACCCCTGGCTCAGTCTTACGGAACAACAACGTCCAATGGGACCAGTCCCCGAGCACCAGACGGAACTTACAGTCGCAAGCTTACTCCTGGCCGATGGTTCCGACTGGAACAGAGAAGCGATTCAACAGTATTTCCCTCAGGAAGAAGAAAGGATTCTGATGATCAAACCTAGTAAAGTTGGAGCAGCGGACAAACTGATTTGGCTAGGCAATGAAACAGGAGAGTATACTACCAAATCAGGATATCAAATGGCCCTTAAGAACAGCACACCACCAGCAGCACCTCAGCAAGAACCCTTTGACTGGTATGGTGGAATCTGGAAGATGAACGTAGCACCAAAGATAAGAGTATTTTTATGGAAGATCTTTCAAAATGCCTTACCAGTGGGAGAGCGCCTAGCAACAAGAAATATCCCATCGGCCCTAGAATGTAAACGCTGCAATCAACCGGAATCTATTACTCATCTATTCCTCCACTGTGACTTCGCACAAAAGGTATGGGAGATCGCCCCTTTTAGTGAAAGCGTGGATAGTAGAGGAATGGTAGATTTGGCTTCTGCATAGCCTACCCTATATAGTTTGCGTTGTCTCCCACCTTCTGGAATTGGTGCAGGACCACTGGCCCCGTGGATCATTTGGTCTATATGGACGGCTAGGAACAAGCTGACCTTTGAAAATAAGGCAAGCACACCTGAGGATGTAATCTCCAATGCTGTTGCAACGGCACGAGAATGGTTAAACGAGAAGCTAAGGGACTCCTCTGCAAAAAAAGCTACAACGCCTAAGACTCTCCCAAACCCACCTAACACAGTGGTGATTAAAACGGATGCGGCATGGAGAGGCGACCTACGGATCGCGGGTCTGGCGTGGAGCATTGAAGGAAACGAGCAACAGAATACTAGAATGGCTCACTGCCATTATGTAGCTTCCCCGCTAGTAGCAGAGGGTCTCGCCCTTCGGGAAGCTCTGGTCTTCAGCGTCTCACAAGGCATACAACGAGTGCAAGTGTTCTCAGACTCCCTCCAACTGATTAACGCTCTGACAAAAGCAAAGCCAAATACAGAATTGCATGGAATCACCTCAGATATTTCCTCCCTATCTCTTAACTTCGAGTTTATTTCATTTTCGTGGATTCATCGTAGCCAAAACAAAAAGACTGATGCTTTAGCTAAGCAAGCTTTGTTTATGGCATCTGCTGTAATGAACAATGGGGTTTAATCCCCCTCTTAATGAAAGTTTGTGTTACAAAAAAAAAAATCATGAACATATATATTTCAAATTTAATCAGATGCAAAAGTAACTCAAAAGCCTAGTGAAATTATAACAACTACCTTATGAACAAACAAAAAATATGTATTGAGTTTTACCACTATCATTCCCGTAAGAAAACTTCTACGAGTCTTCTCGTACAACATATCTTAAAAATAAGTTATAAATTTTATAAAAAATATTTATTTGGAAGAAAATTTTAAATCATATAATTACAAACATTTATAAATGATGAAAATATAGATTTAATAAAACTGAATTGTTTTCAACATAGATGAGTGAATGTAGATTGAGTCATTATAACTTGGGTTTAGGGTTTGGTACATATGTTATAGTATTGTTTGTATTTCTAGGATTAGATTTGGGAATCATAACTTTAGAAAAAAAAACAAATTTAAACTACTTTTGTTTAGTTTTGTATATATTAAATACTTTATAAGTTGATTTTAAATTTAGTGAATTGTCTTTTTTTTTTGCTATTTAGTTAGTTATTTGATTAGGGGTTAGGGTTTGTAAGACTTCCAGAAGACTTCGGTCATATTTCCGTCTAAATTTTAATAGAATTTAAGTTTTCCACCTAAATTTCAGTAGAATTTAGGTTGCACGATTAAATCGAAATCTTTCGGCCATCTTCCAAACAAAATATTTTGAAAGAGAAAAAATCAAAATTATGTAATAATAAACATTTATAATGATGTAAATTTAGTTTAACTTAAAACTCGGTAAGACCGTACTCAGATCCAATCGCAGTTGATCACCTCATCTATATATATTCTCTAGAGTCCCGGCAGAATCTATAGCTAGGTTTCATTGCGTATCTAAATTATGGAGATCTATACTTCGGCACCGTCATGACTTCACTGAGTTGTTCATGGCTAGGTCTATAACTCGTCCACGGCTCTTGTTCACCTTCAAAGTAGAGGACAAGTTACTCATCTTCTCTTCAACTCAACCTCAAAACGTAGGCGGTGACAACTGTTCTCTTGTGGCTACACGGTATAAAGATTTTCCCAAACATTTTCCAACCGAAAACCGTGACGACTTGTCCAATGGATTGGCATGTCTGCATGGACCGGGAAGAGGAAGAAGGGTTCCGATAGTTGTAACCCCGTCACGGGAGAGTTCATAGACTTGGCCAAAGTGAAAGCTGCGGGTACTGAAAGGAGCTACATTGGTTACGATCCGATAAAAAAAAGTGTAAACTGTTGTTTCTAACCAGTTATGGAAGACACAGCCATGTTGTGACATTTGGGGCTAAAAAAACAGAGATCCACGATTGAATGCAAACGCCATACTGGTCAATATGGTGAAATATGCATCAATGCTGTTTTGTAATATGGAACTTATTTCAGAAAATCAAAATTTGACCGAAAAGAATATATAGCTTGCTATGATTTTAGGTTTGAAAAGTTCAGTTTTATTGAGAGAGATTCGGAAATGTATAGTCTCTTTATTCAACTACAAAGGTAAATTAGGTGCATATAAGTTTGACAACAACTGGGCTAAAAAAAAAACTTGTGTTGTGGGTTCTAGAAGATGCTGAAAAACATAAATGGTCCAAAAGTATATTTGTGTTGTCTCATTTATACAATGAGAAGATCGGCCACAAGTGTTATATTGTTGGAATCACTAGTGCAGGTGAGATTGTGTTTATGCCGGTTGGTCACGTAAACCCTAACTTTCACCTTTTCTTTTACAATATGGAGAGGGACACTTGTACAACAGTCAATATTAAGGGGTTTGAAGAGTTTAAGCATCATAGTTTGCATATTACTACCTATCTGGACTATGTAGAGAATATGATGCCTTTGTGAGTGTGTTCAATGCTTCATAACTTGGACTTTTATTTTTTTTGTTGACATTGGAGACTGGAAAATGATTTAATGCAAAAAAAAAACATTTTTCCTAAATCCGTTGGAAATTGGGGGTTTTTGTATCAAATCATATCTAGCTGGCGGCGATATATCTATAAAGACCTTGATAATATGCTTTGATGTTGGATATGATAAGTTTCATAAACATAGAGGAAGTATATGATATACCGTTCTAACCTTTTTATTGTATTTTTATCAACTACAAGTTAGACATAGTTCGAATGACTGGTAAAGGTGAATTTGTGTTGTCACCGTGCTTTGCATAAAAAGACGCATTCTACGTTATTTTACTACAATGTTGAGAGAAACATTTTCACAAGATCCGTCCTCTACTACGCCCTTTCTCTGTCTCAAGTATCCACCGTAGACCTTTTCTTATTTGAAACCTCGAATTTAGTAGTTGCTGCTAAATGGAATGGTCTTGAGTTTCTCGGCCTTATAACTTAAGATTAGTCAGTTCAACTTTTTTTCAGGATAAGGGATATATCTCAGCAGTAGAGTGTTACTTTGTGTGGTGGAAGTCATCCTAAATTCTGTTTGTATAAGAATCAAACTTTGTTAAGATTTTAAAAAAATTGTAGAAGATGCGCTTATATAAGTGTTGAAGGCTCCACAACTTGAGATAAATGACTCGTTAACATTCTCTACAATCTTGATACATAACAGTTTTTTTCAGTGTTCTCTCTCTCTCTTTAACTTATTTAGGTCGCCTAGAGAGAGGGAAAGACACCCTTTGAGGAGTTTGGCTCGGAAGCTCTGATGTTTGCTGTTCCTGAGATGATGATTGTGCAGGATCCGCCATTTCTTCGTCGTCCTCTGTTTCTTCAGGTTCTGTTGAAGCTGACTTCTTCGGAATGACGAGCTGGTAGTTTGGGCTAAGCAACGTGTCCTGTTCAGGCGGGAGCGGAATGCCTGGTCCTGCTATCGATTTCGGCAAAGGAATCTTGTTCCTGCTCGCAGCTAGCTCTAGCAGTACCTAAAAAACAAACATCAACAGAAGTTTCATAAACCGAATTGAATTTTCTTCATCTGCAACATTATGTTCGGACCAAAATAACCCAAATTCTCCAAACCGAACTAAACTAACAGTCTAAACCGAACCAGCAGGCCTAGTAACAAGGTCATTGTGACTTCACAAATCAAAATCAAGAGGGGCAATAACCATCTAACATAGTAAAAATGTCAAATCATTCACATTGCCATTACCAAACACTAGTCAGGTCTACTTTTCAGACAAGAATCTCAATATCTTGAAACACTACACCAACAAGGAATCATCAAGAGTGTATAGTTTAGTTACCTCTCTTGGAGGAGGCTGCGAGAAGCTGAAACTAACTTTGGACTGAATAGCGAGCTTCACATCGTCACAGTCAATGGTGGATTTGCTAGCATGCTCCGAGTAAACCTGAGCATCGGTCAACACTTCGACAACATAACGGTACCATAGTTCAAGAAACTGGTGGACCACGCGAGGCTCGTAGTCCTCCACGCCCATCGACTTAAGCAGAGACTTGACAATCTTGGCGTCTCTGGGCACATCTTCTTCACCCTCTCCAGCCATTGTTTTTATTTTCACTAACACAGAGAAACGATAACGATTTTTTGATTCGAGAATCTAAGAAAACGAAGACGGAGATTTAACCATAGTAGAGAAGATTCTATGCCATAGATCGAAGAAAATATCGAAATCAAGCCATAGCGAGGGCAGTAGATACCTAATACGAGTGGAGAGCGGCGACAGATGCACGACGGAGAACGGCCGGCGAGTTAATTTCTCTCTTCACTAGAAGTAGATCTTATTTTTGGTATAGTTTGTAAATACCTGTAACACTGAGGGTAAAACTACAATTTAGTAGAACGCGATACGCTCTCTCTTGCGTTTAGCGGTTAGAAACGATAGGCCAAAAGCTTAGCCATTCGATCTTCTGGGTCGGATTTAGATTTCTTGGGTACAGGAGTTTTATATATAAACACCAAAGGTTTGGTTATAGTAGATGGAATTTTTTTTTTTTTTACAAGTAGATGGAATTTTTTTTCTTTTTTTTTCTGAAACACCATCTATTAAATTATATTAGGTCGATTGCAACATAATTCAAGAGAGAACCACATTTATCAGCAGGTTCTCGTTAAGATTTCCACGTGCTTGAGCTCTTTTTGCAAGGCAATCCGCACATTTGGAATTGAAAAATAAACACTACAGAAATAACCTCAAATTAATTCCTAAAATTATGAAAATGCTGCATTTTGATCATCTACCATCTTCACAAGATCAGCACTTTCAAACTTCATATGTTACGGTCACTTATGCATGACATAGCCAACAACAACCCATCTACCACCGCGTGGAAGGCCGAAAGACTTCTCCTACAACCCATTTCACCATGCATCTTACCTCCAATATCATTCCAAAGGTACCACCCGAGCAGGACCGGTTTAACAATATAAAAAGTCTTTGGGCAAAAGAAAATTTGGGCCCCTATAATTTATTTCTTTATCAAACTATAAAAAAATATATAACAACTTATCTAAATTTATTCATTTGTTTGCATTTTGTAAATATAAAAAAATTATACAGTTAGATATTTTTTTATTATTGTGTAAATATGAAACTGAAAGTGCAAAATTTGAGTTTAGGCAGGCCCCGGGCGGGTGCGCTGCTTGCCCTACCACGTGAACCTGCACTGCACCCGAGACCATTATGTTGCTCACAATCGATCCACGAGGCATCAATCTGGCTTATAAAGACACAGTGCTCCATGGGGGGAGGAAGGTGGACCAGCACTTCTAGTTTGCAATCCTCCAGGCTCCAGCTTTCCGCTTTTAAAATCGTCAATCCTCCATGATGCAATTCTATTTGAGTTTGTTTTTTAGTAAAATTTTAAACGTTTTCAAATGTTTTTTAATTTTTACCTAAAATACGTAAAATTGTGCAAAACAAAAAAAAATAAAAACATAGGAATTAATATTTAAATTTAGTGATACTAAGATGTCTTAAAACGATAAGTTTACAATACAAATTTACTATAACTAAATCATAAATGAAAACAGAAAATAAAACACACCATGAATATTTGAATTTTCAAACCGAGTTTAGAGTGATTTTTGTCAAATTTAAGTTTTTTTTAAATTAGTTTTTTTATTGATTTCTGGAATAGAAAAGTTTTAAACATATAAAGTTGTAGACCGTTTTTTTTTTTTTTTTTTGTGGGGGAGTCAGTTTCAGTCTGAATATTTGGGATCCGGATGAAATGTAGGCATGTACTGTGAGGGATGGACGTTCGGGTACCCATTCGGGTTTGGTTCGGATCTAATCGGATTTTGGGTTTCGGGTTTAAAGATTCCAGCCCCATTCGGGTATTTCTAAATTTCGGTTCGGGTTCAGATAACCTATTTAAATTATTTTAAATTTTTTAATATTCATTATATGCTTAAATTTCTCAAAATCTATAAAACAAAATAATATATTACATATAAATTTGTATAATATATGTCAAAATACCTAAAATAACATATAAATTGGTTTGATTTGAATATTTGGATAGAAAATCAATAGATATTTCAAGCATTTTGGTGTTTTGAATATATTTTAGCTATTTTAGACATTTACTTTTGACTATTTATGTATATTTTCAAGTATTTTAGACAACTTAAAAATATCTTATATATTTTGTATGTTTGTAATATATATTAAATCTAAAAATAAGTAATATATTTAGGTATATAAATCTATTTCGGTTACATTCGGGTATCCGAGATACTTCGGTTTGGATCGGGTTCGGTTTTTTAGATACCAAAATTTTAAACCCGTTCGGATATTTAATCAATTTTGATTCGTGTTTGATACTACTTTTTCGGATCAGATTCGGTTTGGTTCTTCGGGTCCTGATTTTTTGCCCAGCCGTATGTGAGATATGTAATGTTCTGCTGTCGAATAACCGGGAGTAATTAACCTTTATTTCTTTCTTCAAAATTATCTAATTATGGGCCACTATACTCTTCTTCTATTGCCCATTAAAGGCCCAACTAGAATGACCGCCATATGTGCATCTTAATTGCCGATAATAGCCTCCTCACTTTCCTCCTGCCTTGTACAAGTTTACTTTCATAAAAATTACCGTAATGTCCTCGCCGGATCGTGCCGTCCTTTCCCTGTTGACCGACATCTTTCTATCCTTCGACGGAGCCATCCTCGGCGTAACCCTAGCTTTCGGCGCCGTTCGCGCTGCTTCCAAGTACGCCTCCACCTCCGCCGCCTTGAATAAGATCAAAGACTCCCCCGAAGTCTCCGTCTGCGACCTCCGATCACTGATTCCGCCGTCTGATGGCGAGAGTAGCCATGCTAATCAGCGTATCGTCGTGGTTCGCGGTACCGTCGAACCTAAAGTCACCGGCGATGGAAGTCACAAGAACAATAACGTGCTAATCTCTCAAGAGACTGGAGAGAAAGCTCTTATCATCCACAGAACTCAAACTGTACGTTTTACATATATAAAGGCTTAATCTTTGTTGCTGCTTAGAACAGAAACTGTAGAAAGAAATGTAGAGGAAGCATTCTAATGTCATTATGATCTCTTTACAGTATAGTGGATGGAAGAGTTCAAACTTTACTATACATAGAACATCACATTATCTAACTCTATAAAGGCTTAACCTTTGGTGCGGCTTAGAAGAAAGACTAACGAATTGTATATCTGATAGTGGAAGCATTGTAATGTGTATCTGTTTTTCAATTTGATCTCTTTACCGTATATGTATAGTGGATGGAAGAGCTCTAAATGTACATATAAATATAATATCCACATAGATATAACTTTGCATTATGTTACTCTATAAAGGCTTAACCTTTGGTGCTTGCTTAGAACAGAGAACGAAGTGTATCTCATAGAGTTAGCATTCTAAATTTCTAATGTCATTTTGATGTCTTTACAGTATATGTATAGTGGATGGAAGACTCTGTTTCATTTGTCAAGTGGTCACCGGTTTCTTTTGGAAAGATCTTTGCCCAAACAAGGAGCTGGCTTTATGAGAATGGTAAAGTCTTATGAGCTTTTGGCTCTATCTATGATCATCAAACTAGTTTTGACATCGTGAGCATGTGTGCAGGTCCCGTTTGTTATTGTGGATAAGAACCAACGGTCGCAGTCTAGTTTCCTCGTTGTTAACATGGATGGTGCAAGGCAGCCTCTTCCTCTCACCACTGTGTATAATCGTTTGCAGCCTATTAATTCATCTCCCTATTCCTTTCTTCAAGCATTATTCTTCCCTGAGTTTCCTGTGAGTAATGTATATTCGAAGAAGTTTCTGTTTCTTGAAGATTTTTCTCCCTAACTTTGTGTTCTTTCTTCCAAGGTTGGTATGCTTGATGTAGAGAAGATCTTACCACCTGGGAGAGACTTAACAGCTGTTGGTATCTGTAGTCTTAACAATGGAGTTCCTGAAATCAAGTCTTGCCAAGATCTTCCCTATTTCTTGTGAGATTACTACTTCTTTCTCAATCTGTTGAGCTCTCTTGCTGTTCATCTATTAATCTTTTTGAATGATCTTTGCAGATCAGATATGACTAAGGACAAGATGATAATGGACCTTACGGAGACTACCAGTGTATTATTCTGGGGAGGTGTTATCTTGGGATGTTTGTCTGTAGGCATCCTTGGCTTTGCTGCTGTCAGGTACTTGGCTAATGAGACACAGATAGTTTTTGGGTTTAGACAGTGTTTTGATTCTAAATCTGTTTACTGTCTTACCTTCAGGGCCTGGAATAGATGGAAACTAAGGAGAGAACTGCTACAGAGACGACCAGATCAACACATGGTCGATGATGAGACAGAAGAAGATGCAGATGAGATTCCAGATGGAGAATTGTGTGTGATCTGTGTGACGAGAAGGAGAATCCCTGCTTTCATTCCTTGTGGACATGTAGTATGTTGCAGATACTGCGCCTTAACAGTGGAACGTGGGCTGAACCCTAAGTGTCCTGTTTGTCTCCAGAGCATTAGAGGATCTATGCGCATATACTACTCTTGATGAATGCTGCTAATCTTTACCTCATTTGTGTATATGTAAATCTCAGAGAATCAGAAAATGTTGAAAATAACAAAATAGTTTGACAAAGTTCTTCAATTTAGAGTGAGATTGCAGATGATGTAAACAGAGTTTTGCAATAACAATTTTATAGCCAAGGATGACTTCCCTTCTTCTCAGATGTCTTCAAGTCCCTGACATGAGAGCTGAGACATGGTGTGTTGATGGATACCCTGAGAATCTGAACGGTGTGTTCTGGAACATGTTATGGTCTGAACTGGAGCTAGACCCGTTTATGTTTCCACCACCACAGAGTGAGTTTGATGGTTCTTGAAGCTTCTTTGTATTGAGGAAACGCCCACCTGAGCCTCGAGCTCTCTTCAATGCATGAAGATGGCGAGACTCATGAAGGTAAGGCTGCAAAAAGAAAATATTTTTGAAGATCTTTGGTGTTTTAAGCAAAGGGGAAAGTGTAAAGGTTCATACTTTACGGCTTTTGATGAGTTTGTTCTGAGCTTCAAGCTTAGCACGATGCTTCCTGTGGCGAAGAATGGCATGGTACTGTTTGGCATTGACGAATATTGGTTCATTCTCTTGAATGTTATGAGGCAATGGCACTCTTGAAGAAGCCAAACCCATCATTTCTAAATGCGACGACAGCGCCTGCAAGCAAAAAACTTTTCCAATATAAACCCAACCAACGCCACTACTTTGTCTAAGGACAAGGCTTTACAGTGAATTACCGTTGGTTGAGATGCATATTCAGGAGCCAAGAAACCATTGAAATGTGGTGTTTCAGGACATGGAGGAGGCCAAGATGCTAGATCAGAAGTAGGAAGAGGAAATACAGAATCTTGAGACAAAACAAGAATTGAACCCACAAAACAGTTTACAGGTTTTTTCCTTGTAATTGAATCTCTACAAATAAAGTTCATTTGTTTAACCTGGAAGATTGGTATTAACAATGCTGCTGCATCCATAACGGTTATGTTCTACAAAGCTTGCAGCTTCACCACCGCCACCTGATTCTCCAGAAGATTGCGTTGATGATGAATTTTGATCTTGCAGCTGCAAACCTGATTGTGTAGACATCATCATCATGTCCTTTGTCAAGCTGAAAGATAGAGATCCTTGAATGTTTGGGTTTTTTGGCATTGAATCTTTCCTTTGGAACACTTGCATTGTCTTCTTGATAAGCTAGTGTGTCCAAACCAAGCAAAAGTCTAGTCAAGAGTCATTTTTGTCATGTTCCACATAACTTAACAAATCTATACTAAAGTCCAGATTCCAATTGGTCAATGATATAAAAGATTCAAACTTTTTGAAACCCCAATTTTGGTTAAACAGAATGATTCACTAAAACTTACATAGAAAGCATAACATGCAAACCCCAAATCTCTGAGGGTGAATATATAAGAAGAGCTTTTTAAAGAGAGTGAACAGAGAAACTATATAGAAAGATTTTTAACTCAATCATATCTCTGAGTATAAAATATCTTTGAACTTACTGATCCAATCAAACAGAGACCAAAATGGGCATGGATATAGCAAAGGGAGAGAGAGAGACCTTTGGTGTTTGGATTTGGTAAGAGATGAAGAGATAGAGAAGTTAAGTAACAAGTTTCAGATGATGATGATGATGATGCATGTCTCCTTCCTCAAAACATGGCTGTTTCTTCTCTTTCTCTCTTCCTCTGTCTCTGCACATATGTGTTTTATTGGCTATGGCTTAAAAGACTAAACCTGACTCTTTTCACCTTTTTATGTGTCTATTCTTTTTTCTTTTTTAATCTCCCCCACATATACCATTTTATAGACAAAAGCTTAGATATATATTAATTTGTTGTTTCCAATTCAATTTTTTTGTAAAATTAACAACTTCATCTGTGGTAAACTTTGCTTATCTAATGTTCAGAAAAAATAAATTTGCTTCTCTTTTTATTTATTTATTTTGTCAATAATTTAAATTTTAGTGTTTTGAATTTAAACACATCATACATCACTATTTCATTTAATTAATTTGTGACAATTTTAATTTTAAAACTATATAGGATTATATTAATAATAGTAATAAAATATAACAGATGTCGATCTAATTATTTTTATGACTAGGAGATTTTATATAACTTTACGATGCATATATTTAGACAAAAAAAAATAAAATAACAGGTGATAATATAGCTAGTATAATGTCAAATGAAAAAAATAATTGAAAAGCATATATGAAACCATTTTACATTATTCACCATAATTTTATTCATTATTATATCTTAACTAATGTTTTTTACCAGCGGTTAGAAATATATCTTAGCTAAACATACTTGAAATTCAAGATTATAATGCCTAAATTATAGTTCAATATTTATTTATTTATTTTATATAAAAGTTCAATTTTAATGAAAACAATTTAAGCATGTCAGACAACATTTCTTACAATATATTAAGTTGACATGCATATATAGTTTTAGTTACAGAAATATATATAAAGATATATATGTAACAGAAAAAAAATCTAGTAAATGTAGATATAATTTAGTTATACAATGTATATATAATTATATATGACAAAAATTATATAAAAATTTATAGGTGATTATACAATGAAGATAATGTTAAGAAAAAATGATTTTCGGTTTTGGGTAAAAGGGTTCTAAGGTCCACAAAGGAAAATATGAGTTTTTATTCAAAGACTCTCTGGTGCGTACGTTAAGATTGTTCAACTGAGAGTTAAACATTCAAGAAGCAAATGGGATTGAGTGGGACAGACGACCCTGTATTCTATATATTGTTGAATGTTTAGTTACAGTAAATCAATTGGGTAACACATCAAAAGGAATGTAAATGTTGAATGTTTAGTTACGGTAAATCAGTTGGGTAACACAGCAAAAGGAATGTAGTTGTGACTCTCCTTTTTACCTTATCTAACTGAATAGATGAATTACATATCTTCCTCTCTTCGGCCAACCTCTTTTGGATTCTCTATTTTAAAAGAGTTTTTTCTTCTGTAGTCTTATTCCGGCAGTTTTCCGCACCTCACTGCAACGTTGGGATATCCATGTATCTTCAGAGACGGTTTTCAATTGTTCTCAAAATCCATCGGTTGGATTTTTCAACGTTGATTTCGACTTCTTTGTGTTCTTTCGAACACAGATTTTATGACTACAAGTGAAGATTTTCTACGTGTTTCCTTTTTTTCTTAGCCATTTCTGTCTTTCATTATGGTTTAGTTATGTTAACTTATCATTTTACCGTCGAGTATCTCTCGGGTTGTAACCGACTTAGTCTATTGGGCGTTTAATTTTAATATTTCTTCATGATTTTTTCATAAATTTAGCTTTCATGCTTAAGCTTTCCGAATTTTGTGATGGTTGTATTTTGGGAATTTTAGGATCTTTCTATGATAGTCTCACAGTACCTTCAACAATCAGGTTATAGGACATGTCTATCCATATCTAGTTGACTGTCATTTTCTTGTAAATTTGACAGCTCTTAATTGAAATCCGCTTTTGACCATACAAAATTAATCCTAACACTAGATCACGTAAATTATATACAAATTTTGTATGACAACTACCCCGTATTACTAGTCTACAGCATGTTGGTCTTATGTAATTTCTATGAGAAATATCCAGTTCAAAAAAAAAAATTCTATGAGAAATATTTCGTCCATTTCATTAAAGTAATGTTTTATATTTTATTCATGTTATGTTTTCTGCAATTTCTATGAGAAATGCTTCTTCCACTTCAATAAAGCAATATTTTACATTTTTCTTATGTTTCATATTCGTGCTGAAGTTACAAATATTAATTTCAGTATGGAAAATAATTTAAGTATTCTTAAACATAGTTCATAGTGAAATATAGGTAGTATTATTGTATGCATAACTTTTTTTTCTTTTCCTTATGTTTTCCTTCAGAAAACTTGTTTTATATTTATTCCACCACAACTCTAAATAGTAATTACAACATAAAAAAAAAACATAAAATATATCAAAAAGGAAATAAAATTTAATTTAGAAACATTTCTAATTGAGATGCTTCCCTAAACATTTCGTATTGTAATGTGACATTTAAAAAAATAAGTATTGTAATGTGACATATAAAACTTTTTGTTAAGTACCATTTTAGATGGTTTAAAAAATACTTTAGAGAAAAGTTTTTTTTTTTTTGAGAAAACTTTAGAGAAAGGTTAAGTGTAAGTGTGTAACATAACCATCATGCTTCCTAAAAAAGTGTAACAGGTGCTAACATAAATGTTATAATATCATCGTTGAGGGAATCTAGAAGTTCTTAAACTCAATTATTTGATTTTAACCTTATTTAATAACTTTAAAATAATACTGTTTTCAATAATAATAATAGTAATATTCTAAACACGACAGCTATTAATATGCCAACTCTCCTACCCTCGATCTGAAACTCATCACGAGAAGATTAAAAATTTATACAAAAATACAAAGCAGGCACGACAAAAGAAGAAAAGACTAAAACCACTGTTCTAAATCTAATAATTCCAAATTAACTATTACGTTTTCAAACCCAATCATAGACACTAGTTTATTACGTACTTTACGTATATGGATTGAACAACATCGTTGATTTGGAAAAGCCAATAAACATGTAGAAAAAGACATGTTTGCCTAACTAATTTTATATAAAAAGACTAAAAACTTAGAATGTCATACATCTGATGCTTAACGTTAAAGATTAAACATAGATACGAGTGAATAAAGAAGTGAGATCAGGACGAACCATCTAAACCAACTAAATCAACATCACATGTGTTAAAAATTTTAAAGTCATGGCTCTAATAGCAACAAACCTGTGGACCATTTGAAGAATAATATGTTTAATTTGGACCAAGCTGTGTTGTATTATTATACATCATTGGTTGTTATCCAGGAAATGCTGCTCCCATCTGCCAATGTCATATTTTATATGAATGAGAAACATGATAACAGATTCAGAGGTTGATCATAAGAGGAAATTGAAGAGTAAAGAGAGTTACTCCGTATCCAATGTGTATACCGGGCATCTGTGGAACTGGAGGGTAATAATCTGGAGACTGAGGACGTGAAGCTGTTGGAGATGGTTTGAAACTCTTTCCTATCAGTAGCTCTCCATTGTAGACAAGCCAGAACAGAGGTGGCTGCGTCTTCATTAGTATCTTGAGTGCACATTCAAAGAGTCAGTTGGAAGTCAAAGTTTAAAAGGTTGGGAGTAGATAGATATGATTAAGAAAAAGTGAAGTTGTACATACCTTCAAGACCAGACACTGATTCCACCCACGGACCGACGGACGGCTGCGTTAATACAGGCTGAAGGCAACAAAACATGTGGCCAATCCCCAGGGCCGTGCCTGAAAAATTTTGACCCACAAAGAAATTTTTTTTTTTGGCTCTTTATAATTAAAAAAACAAAGAAAATGGTTACAGCTGCAGATTAAAGAATTGAACTCAGCACCTCGACTATGCATCTTGAGGTCCTCACCAATAGAACTATGTAAACTTTTTGTTATAATTGGCCCCCTAAATATATAAATCTTGGCCCCAAAACACATATTTTATCTGCCTCCATTCGGACACGGTCCTGGCAATCCCTGATTGGTAAGGTTGTAACTTTAAATTTTTTACCATAGAACTAAAGTTGTAGTTTTTTTTTGTAGCTGTAGATTTTTTTTGCTGTAGAATTTTGACTGTAAAATTTGAGCTGTAGTTTTGTTTTTTAAAAACATGATTTGTATAAATCAGTTGTAAAATATTACACACATTCATTAAACAATATATTAATAAATGATAAATTAAATTTATTATAATTTTTATCAGGTTGAACTAAAAACATGTTTATAAATGTTTGAGAAGTTTCATATATTCAATTTATAATATTCTATAATAGAAAGATAAATATGAATAAGAATTTTATTTTTCTAAATTAAATAAAACTTTACGTCTCTCTAAGATAATGATGCCACATCTCGTTGTTTGTCACACTATTATTTGCACCATCATTTATTTTCTATTTCTTATAAATATTATAAAAATATATCTTAAATTTGAATAATATGAAACCATAATTAATAATAATGAATTCATATTAATTCATATTTCAAAAATAATGAATTCATATTCGAATTGTATATGATATTGCAATAAGATAGTTAACTATTAGGAAAGGGAATCCTATAGTTTAGGATTGCCTTTATATTTAACATAGTCGGTTGTTTAGATATGTTAAGATTCCTAATTCATCTAGGGTTGTTATAATGCGTTGCGTATATATACGTTTGTATCTTGTCACGATGAACACAAGTCAGAGTTTACAATCTACTCTCTAGTTTCCATGGTATCAGAGCCAGGTTATTTCTGTGACCTAAACATCTACTCTCTAGTTTACAATCTACTCTCTGCTTTCTTGTTTACATTAACCAAAATGTTATTGACTACTGAATTAGTTAATATCAATATATATATTCAGAACTAGCGTTTGGTAATTATTATATTCTTTAAATAAAAATTAAGTGGAATGTTTTTTTTTTGGAAAGCTTACAAAGATTTATAAAGCATTTGTCTCTACGTTTTTTAACCAAATTGCTGTGAGCAGAATTTTTTTCATAAAGCTTGATTGCTTTATAATCAGAACTGTAGACTCAAATAGTGCTGTCGACAGCACTCACATCAGCAACCATTCACCCTCGATATTACAAAGTCATGGAACGTGCGTATGATTTATCTATTGGGCCTTTTAATATAATCCGTTTATACATTTTTGGCTTATTGGGCCTGGCTTGTGGCTCCCAATTATATAATCCTTGGCAAACTTTTTTCCAACTAGCTAGCTTATACTTTTCTGTTAATGCAATTGTTACAATATCACCACAAATTTAATTTGTTCCATACACTTGTTAAGAAATATATGTTAAGATATAAATTAAAATTTTAGATATATACACATATATATATGTGCGAATAAGTTTAGCATTAAACAAAAATAAACTTTAGTTCTTTAGATGAACACTTTCAAAGTATAAATTATACTCTCTCTGTTTTAAATTATATAATATTTTACTTTAATGCACAAATACTTTTTAAAAATATATTTTTTTTTGAAAAAATATCATCAGGGGCATTCCTGCAGATATAGTGATATAAAAAATAGAGGACCTATGTAATTGTGGATCAATTTTATTTTTTTTATTTTTCTTTCTTTTTTTTGTTTCTTTTTTTGTCATTGACATATTAATAGTGGGCAGCTGGGGATGATTTTATTTTAAATACATTGTTATTCTATTTTTTATTTTATCTAAGAGTAAATATTAAAGTTAACTAAAAATTATATTAAATTTTTAAAATGGGAGCCTTTGAAGACTCTTGCTTCATTTAGCTCTGTCGAGGAATCCCTCTGAGTATCATTAAATATAATTTAAAATTAATTAATTTAATTATAAATAAAGTAGTAAAAAGATAATTAGCTACATAATTTTTGATAAAACTAAAATTACCTAAATATGTAAAAACATCTTATATTATAAAACAATAAAATTCATTTAAACATCATACATATTGAAATGGAAGGAGTATATAGATACCTCTTACATTTTTACATCAAATATAAAATTCAATTTTTATTAGTAAATTCTAAACATACACTCTTTTCCAACTTTAAACTTGTGATTTATCTTATCTATGGGTTGGGTGATATCATTGGGCTCGAGTTGCTTCATCTCCTTCTCTGGTTCAAGTAGGTGCCTATCAGCATCCACAGCTTGGTCATCTTAACTGGCCAGTATACTTATGAACAAAATCTAACGTGTTTATTTGTTAAATAAATCAAAGTAACAGTCCACGGAAAATATTTGTTAATTTTGTGAAACTTTGCTTATTTCTTTATTCAGTGCATAAAAGTCTCAGTTCTCACAGCTCTCTATGAATCGTTGTTTGCTTCTGTAACGCGTCCAGTCTCTACTTATACCATCAATGTGTGTTTGTTTTGGCTCAAGTCAAAATCATTTTGCAAAGGAGGAAGAGAATCATATATTGCCATGTGCGTGGTCGTTTTAGTGTTGTGCTTCTTTTGGAATACCTGTTCTTTTTCTCTTTTCTTGATGAGAGTGGTTTGGGGATTTGAAATGAGAGAGACTGTTGTTTTTGAGTGACGTTTCAAGGAAAAGATTGTGTTGTCATTGTTCTTCTTTGAGTTCTGTGTCATTCTTTTCTTTTCTTGGGATCCCCAAACATTTCTTTCATATACTCTCCCGGATTTTCATAAAGAACCATTGGTTCCTGAGCTTGACCCAGCTTTCGTCTACATCAAGAAAATGGACCGCTTTTTAGCTAAACATTAATACGTTCATAAGTTCGATTATCTTCTTGATTTCTTTGTTTATAGTTGTCTTTTTTTGTATAAAATTTTACACTAAAATCATTATGACGACATGCCAAGAAGAATCTAGTTGATGGTGTTATTGACATTATCGAAAATTTTGGAGTTAGTTTAAGAAGATGGTCTAGACTCTTAATCAAGTGCCTATTTGTTTCCTCTCTCACTTACCCTTTTGAGAAATGATTGCTCTCTGTGGAATTCTAAGTTCTAACTACTGCCCGTTAGTGATTTGGAGTAACTAATACTCTTTTTGTTTCATCTTTCACCACGTTCATCAATGGTTTCCTTGTCTTTAATGATACGTGTTAAGATCGTAGTAGTCTTATTACCATGTCTTAAAAGCAATGACTGGCTAGGGATTATATTAGAGAATCCTAAAGATTTGTTGAGTCTACCAATTATATTTTACTTAGAAATGTTTGAGATGGTTATAGACTAGGTGTTCATGTCAAGAATTAGATTAGTTGACAGTTGACGCCACCTTTTGAATAATTAAGTATTTATAGGGGAAAATGATAGGCAATTAGGCTCTTCTTGACCCCATCTTCATTAGAGAATTTTAAGCTTTGATGTAATGGAATATTAAGTCTAAGTCACTTCTATGTATTAAAAACAAGTTATTGAGGTAGAAAGTATCATGATTGATTTTTGGATTAAAAGACCCTAACTCCTACGTCCTTAAATCCTAAACCCTAGTTTGAACCTTTTTTTTAAACAAAAAAAAATGTTTAAACTTGTTGAAATTTTCTTATGATTTTTTTTTATAAACTATGTCTCTTGATGAGTTGATTAAATATTGGAATCTCCTTTAATTGCATGCACAAGCTCGTATGATTTTGGAGAAGGTGTCATTTTATAATAACTGCAGTCCACACATGCGTGCAATATCTGCAACAGAGTGATTATATATTTCCAATATAAGGATATTTTCTTGTAATTGGAGTATATTGTGATAGTAGATGGAAGATGTCGTTTTCTTTTGGTTTTATCAAAATGTTTGTAATTTTCAAAAAAAAAATATAGATAGTAAATGTGCTTAATATATTTCCTTTTGTATTGTGAATGGTATTTGAACTAGGAAAACGTATTCTTAACTGAAATTTAAAACCAAATTTATTTTACTGTATGTGTTTTATAAGCCTGTTTGTGTAATTGTACACGCTAAGCACATATGAGATATCTTATTATAATATGATACGAACAGAAAGGCCGGTTTTCAGAAGAAAAAAAATGATATGAACAGAATTAATATCGTTCTACAAAAAAAAAAAATTAATATAGTTCGACAGATTAAACTGTATAAGCAAAGCAAATACTGTTTTGTAGAAAATGGAAAAACAGTAGCAAAAGTGTAACGAGGATGGGTCCGGCTAGAAAGAGAATGTTATGAGTGTGAATGTTATCAAATCGATTCCTCCAAGACTCAACTCTATCACTCTCACTTTCACTCTCTTCTAATCGCTCGTTCGTGTGATGAAAGAAAGATAACAGAAAGTAAATGACACGATGATTTGGTTACCCAGTTCGGGATCCAATATGGATCCGGTACATCTGGGGCTTGACGGCACAAGCAACAATCTTCACTAATCACTCCAAGAAGAAATACAAGACCTATCGATCAAGAGACTTATACAACCATAAGCTCAAGAACTCTCTATCTCTTTCTCTCTCTGATTCTATGTAAAGTGTTAGCTCAAATGATAGCTTTCACGTAACAGACTTCTTCTTCTCTCATCAGCTATATAGATGAAACCGGTACGCTCTGATCAGAAGCCGACTCTGATAACCAACCCGGTTATCGTCTTCTTCTTTTCTTGTACCAAATGAGTTACTAAACCAACTCCGGTTTAGCTCACTCCTATTGTTAGATGACACAAACCATAACAGTCTCCACCTTGTCACTAACAATATAAGTCTACCTCCTTATGCCGTCAAGCGTAGCTAGCTCCTTAGCACTTAGCTACTCCAAGCTCAGCCAATGCTAGCTCAAACATGGAACTCGGAATTACCTTAGTCAACATATCCACCGGGTTTGTCGAGGTATGGACCTTCTGTACATCTACCTCCCCTGTTTCGATCATCTCCCTTACAAAGCTCATCTTCAATGCAACATGTTTAGATACTGCAACATGTTTGGTTCTATCATGAAATGCATTATTCTTAGCCAGACAAATCGCACTCTGAGAATCACATCCAATGTAGACTTCTGACTGCTTGTAACCTAACTCATATGTTAAACCTCTCAGCCACAACCCTTCTTTGATAGCTTCTACTAATGAGATGTACTCAGCCTCCGTCGTAGACAAGCCAACCACAGGTTGTAGCCCTGACTTCCAACTAACTGTATTTCCTCCAACCATAAACACGTAGCCTGTAGTCGATCTTCTTCTATCCAAGTCACCACCAAAGTCTGAATCTGAAAAACCTTTCACCACAAACTTTCCCGGACCTTTCTTGAATACCAATCCCACATCTTGAGTTGCAACCAAGTAGCGTAGTATCCATTGAACTGCTTGCCAATGCTCCTTACTTGGATTACTCATGAATCTACTGACCAACCCTACTGCAAATGCAAGATCAGGACGAGTGCTGATCATCGCATACATGATGCTGCCAACTGCATTTGAGTAAGGGACCTCATCATCAGAACCTGCGGAGCCTTGCTCTCCATCTTCTAATGACTTGAGTTTAAACTGAGCACCAATAGGTATTGAGACTGGTTTAGCCTCAATCATCCTGAAAATTTGAAGTACTTTCTTCAAGTAACCCGACTGTGACAGTTTCAGAACTCCACCTGTTCTGTTACGCTCAATATCCATTCCAAGGATTCTCTTTGCTGGTCCAAGATCCTTCATATCGAACTGTGTCTTAAGCATCTTCTTTACTTCATTGATATCTTCAATCTTCCTTGATACTAGCAGCATATCATCCACGTATAGTAATAAGTAAATATACTCATCGTCTTGTGTCTTCTTGAAGTAAACACACAGATCATATTCACTCTTCTCAAAGCCATTCTTGATCATGAATTGATCAAAACACTTGTTCCACTGCCGTGGAGCCTGCTTAAGACCGTACAGCGACTTCACCAGTTTGCATACTTTATCCTCTTGTCCCTTCACAACGTACCCTTCCGGTTGATCCATATAGATGTCTTCATCTATCTTTCTATGGAGAAAGGCTGTCTTCACGTCTAGTTGCTCTAACTCCAAGTCTTTATCTACTACAATAGATAGCATCAGTCTGATAGAAACGTGCTTGACCACCGGTGCAAAAATCTCTTGGTAGTCTACACCTTCACGTTGAGAATAACCTTTGGCTACCAGTCTCGCTTTATGTCTCAGATCTTCTACTCCTGGTATACCCGGTTTTAGTTTATATAACCACCTGCATCCAATTGCCTTTTGTCCTTCAGGCAAATCACACAGGTACCACGTCTTGTTCTTATCCAACGATCCCATCTCTTCATCCATACCACCATTCCACTTCTTCCAGTCTCTGCACTTCACAGCTTCACTGTAGCTTCTAGGTTCCTCGATCTCAAGTTCCTCAGCGACAGACAATGCGAAAGCTGTCGCAGAATCTTCCGAATATCTTGCAGGCTTGACAATCTCTCTTCTGATCCTGTCTCTAGCAAGCTGATAGTCTCTCAAGTCCATAGAGCTTTCTGTATCAGCATTATCAGATTCTGACCCTTGTTGACTGACTCCACCTGCTCCCTGAACCTCTGAGCTTTCTTGAGCCACTTCTTCAATTTCAACGGAACTCTTAGTCAGACCCTGAGTTGATGAACTTGCTCCACCTGCTTCTGAAGATTCATCCTTGAGATGCTCTTTATAGAGCAAATCTTCTCTGAACATTGCATTCCTGCTGATGATGCACTTCTGGTCTTGCAAAAGCCAAACCTTGTATCCTTTAACTCCAGTAGGATATCCAATGAACACTCCTTTAAGTGCTCGCGGCTTCAATTTTCCTTGATCTATGTGAACATAAACCAACGACCCAAATCTTCTGAGATGTCGGTAACCTGGGACCTTTCCCATCCACAATTCTTCAGGGATGTTAAGATCATTTGCAGATGATGGGGTGCGGTTGATGACATAAACTGCTGTTGCCACAGCTTCAGCCCAGAACTTCTCTTCCATACCTGACTCATCCAACAAACACCTCACCTTTTCTATGATGGTCCGATTCATGCGCTCCGCAACTCCGTTTTGCTGGGGCGTGTAAGCGCATGTCCTGTGTCTCACAATACCATTTTTCTTACAAAAAACGTTAAAAGCATTATTGCAAAATTCAAGACCATTGTCAGTTCTAAGACACCTAACTTTCTTATCCACTTGGTTCTCAACTAAGCATTTCCACTCACAGAACTTATCAAAAGCCTCATCCTTAGTTGCTAGAAAATAAACCCACACCTTCCTAGAATAGTCATCTATCAAGGACAGAAAATACTGCTTCCTAGAGATAGATAAGTGAACATGGGGAGAACCCCAAAGAACAGAATGGATATACCTGAGAACCTCTGAGCTATTGTGCTTACCGACATTAAAACTCAGGCGCTTGTTCTTACCCATAACACAACTTTCGCAGAACTCCAGGTTGCTTATACTCTTCTTGTCGAGGATTCCTTTTTCCACCAATACCTTTAGGTTCTTGATACTAGTGTGAGCTAGGCGACTATGCCAAAGAGCTGTATCGTCCTTTGATACTACTGCATTTGCACTTGGCTTCACCGTGTCACCATCCAGGAGATAGAGACTGCCACAGAGAGTACCCTGTAGTGCAAGCCTCCCATTTTTGTAGAAACTTGTCTTGCCATTTCCACCTTCTTGTTTGAATCCCTGCACATCAAGTGAACTCACAGAAATCAAGTTTCTCTTGAGATCAGGGACATACCTGACATTTGTTAGCTTCTTGACTGTTCCTCCTTTTGCGTTGATCAAGATGGAACCAGTCCCTTGTACAGTGACTGCCCGATCATCAGCAAGTAATACACGTCCTCCAGTTGCTTCTATGAACTCACAGAACCATTCTCTCCTTGAGGTCATATGATACGAACAGCCAGAATCTATGACCCAGTTTTCCCTTGGATCCTGGTCAGAGATAGTCAAAGCATCTATCTCCTGCATCTTATCAACCATCACAGCAGCCTCTCCATCATCTTCATTCTCCATTTTCCTTTTCCTAGCATAACAATCCTTCTTTACATGACCCTCCTTTTTGCAGTACCAACAGGTCACTTTCGACCTTGACCTTGACCTCGATCGAGATTTGTTCTGAGGTCCTCTTCCTCTCGAGTTTTTTCTACGTTCTGGTCTTCCACGGGTTACATAAGCTTCTCCTGACTTGTGTGTTGTACTTGATTCACGAACATCTTTCAGCTCAATCTCCTTTGATTTGGCTGCATTCGTGACATCCTCCAATGTAAGCGTGTCTCTGCCATACTTCAGTGTTTCCTTGAGTTGATTGTATTGCACCGGGAGTGAACTCAGAAGCAGAATAGCTTGAACTTCTTCTGAAACAGAAACATTCACACTGCTTAACCCAGAGACTAACTTCAAGAACTCATCAATATTTTCATCAATTGATTTTGACTCTATCATCTTAAATGTGTAAAACTTGTGTTGAAGATGAATCTTATTAGGAAGAGTTTTGGAATTATACAACCTTTCAAGCGCTGACCACATCGTTGCAGCCGTTGTATATTCCTCAAGCTTCCGCAACACATGATCTCCAAGGTTTCAGGATGATCATGTTCATCGCCTTCTCAGCTTTTTCAGATCTCTCCTCTTCAAGCTTCTTGACCCGCTCCTTGAAGTCTTCTTGATCCTCATCTTTCTTTATCTCGACCTCAGATCCAGAAGTTGCCGGAGCTTCGACTAACGCATCCTTGAGCCCAAGGATCGATAGGTGTGCCGTCATACGTTTCTTCCACATCGAGAAGTCTCCTTGACCGTCGAAGCACGCGATCTTGACCTTCGCCATCGATTCCGTCATTGCTGATCGCACTCAACCTGGCTCTGATACCACTTGTTATCAAATCGATTCCTCCAAGACTCAACTCTATCACTCTCACTTTCACTCTCTTCTAATCGCTCGTTCGTGTGATGAAAGAAAGATAACAGAAAGTAAATGACACGATGATTTGGTTACCCAGTTCGGGATCCAATATGGATCCGGTACATCTGGGGCTTGACGGCACAAGCAACAATCTTCACTAATCACTCCAAGAAGAAATACAAGATCTATCGATCAAGAGACTTATACAACCATAAGCTCAAGAACTCTCTATCTCTTTCTCTCTCTGATTCTATGTAAAGTGTTAGCTCAAATGATAGCTTTCACGTAACAGACTTCTTCTTCTCTCATCAGCTATATAGATGAAACCGGTACGCTTTGATCAGAAGCCGACTCTGATAACCAACCCGGTTATCGTCTTCTTCTTTTCTTGTACCAAATGAGTTACTAAACCAACTCCGGTTTAGCTCACTCCTATTGTTAGATGACACAAACCATAACAGTGAAGTTTCGTGGATTCGAAGGGACGATCATTTTTACACTTGTTTAAAAGTTTTGAACTAATTTTTTTTTTAACTGTCAAGTTTTGAACTAATTTATCTGACTGAGTTTTTGAATCTGTCAGGGAATTGTTCTTTTGTTTTGAACTTATTTGTTTTCTAATATGTATGTATAATACTTGGATGTGTGTCTAATCTCCGAGACCGGTTCTGGTTTTACCCTTTTGCCGGAAATCCTCATTGTAAATAGTCTATTTTAACGTGAATTGAACTCAAGTGATGGTAGTTACAGCCGCAGCCCTTTTACCATTAGACTAACTCAACGTTGGTAAACCACTTTAGAACTTTCATTTGGTATTTAAATTTTAGAAAATTACTATAAAAAATGTTAATATTACATTAAAATGTTTTTACTTCTGTTAATATATTTTATTTTCCAAAACTTTTCAATACATCTATTAGTGTCTTCTTTTGAATACCCTTTTTGATAAAATGTTAGTACATTTACTTTTCAATACATCTATTAGTGTCTTCTTTTTAATACCTTTTTTTTGATAAAATGTTAGTACATTTTCTTATAACACCATTAAATCATTCGAAGCTTTCTAGCTAGGTTGTCTACGTACAAGAGTGTAGAATTATTTGTGCATTGTTTTTAGTACGCACCGCCTAATATATTTTATTTTTTATGATTAATTTATCCTTGTTTCTCATTTTGTGTACTCACTGAAAAAAAATCCAATCTTAAAACTTAGCCCACGAGAGTAATCATTTAACAAATGATCATAATTAACTTTTTGAACATGCTTATATAATCTCATTAACCCTTAATTACTCTTATTTGAATTTTGGGAGAATTCCTTTAAAATACACGGACTAATTTTTATTTACTAATAAAATACATGAACTATTTTAGATCCCCATTTAATACACGAACTAATTTTTGTTATCTATTAAATACACAAATTTTTGAAATTCGCAGGTTTTACACATAGTTTTAGACGGCGTTAACTATATTTAATGGCAGTTAGTGTTTAATTAACACGTGTTTAAATTTTGAAAATATTTTTTTTTAAATATACAAACTATTTTTTATTTGCTAATAAAATATACTAACTATTTTTGGATCTCCGTTTAATACACAAACTAATTTTTGTTTTCTATTAAATACACACTTTAAAAATTTGCAGATTTTACATATCGATTTAGACGATGTCAACTATGTTTAGCAGAAGTGAAGACAATGTTTAAATTAAACAAATGGTTTAACTGTGAAAGCACGCTCTCTGTTCCAACCTCTTTTATTCTCCAAACTATGTTTATTTTCTTTTTCTTTACTTTGATTTCCCTTTTTATCGATTTAAAGTGAAGTCGATTTCCATGTCGTGAAAAAAGACGAATAAAACTACGTAATTTTTAACGAGTTTCTGATTTTAGAATTAGTTTAGTGTTATGCATTTCTAATTCTTGTTCTTCGCTTTGGTAGTAGTGATTATGATTCAAGGTTAATTAAGTTCTACATATATTCTTTATACTATGATAAAAAAAAATTGAAATTTCATCAAAAAAAATTACACTACGGAAGCGTAATGGAGAAAAAAGCTAACAATATAATCTATCGGAGGACATTTAAGAACTTTTTTCTTCACAGTTTAACCACATGCTCAATTAAACATTAACATTATCTTTATTTCTGCTAAACATAGTTGACATCGTCTAAATCGATGTGTAAAATCTGCAATTTCAAAAGTTTGTGTATTTAATAGAAAACAAAATTTAGTTTGTGTATTAAACGGGGATCTAAAAATAGTTAGTGTATTTTATTAGTAAATGAAAAAATAGTTTGTGTATTTAAAAAATATATTTTTAAAATTTACACGTTTTAGTTAAAAACTAACGCCGTTGTCGCTGCTGTTAAATATAGTTAATGTCGTCTAAAACGATATGTAAAACCTGCGAATTTCAAAAGTTTGTGTATTTAATAGATAACAAAAATTAGTTCGTGTATTAAACGAGATGTAAAATAATTAGTATATTTTATTAGCAAATAAAAATTAGTCTGTGTATTTTTAAAGAATTTTCTGTTAAATTTTCTACTTATTTTAATCAGAAAAGGTATCTCAACCACAACGCACAAATTTACGACTATATTATTATAACTGAATAGTACGAATACGCGTAACGCATGCAAGGTGTACCATTGGTGTTATTATGATTCCCCATTACAAATTGTTATCTAATAAGATTAAGCTAATTGTTAATAGGTCAGCAGGGTCAGGCACGCTAAATTTACAAAAATATTGCGGCTAAAAGTTATAAGAAATGTTTTTAATAGAGAAAGTTCCTGTTAACTAACTGTATTTTTAATACATGTAGGGAGAATCACATGCGGAAGACTGACTAGATTAAATACTTCTCTATCACAGATTCACAGCCTTATTAAAAATTTCCACATGATTTTTAACCGAACACATTACGTGTATTTAATTGTTTAGAAATGTTATATTTTTTTTGGTCAAAGAAATGTTAGATAGATGTACAAATATATGTGTATAAAATAAATTTATTAACATGTATAGTTGACTAGATTAAATACTTCTCTATCACAGCCTTATTAAAAATTTCTACATGATTTCTAGATTAAATACTTCTCTATCACAGCCTTACTCTTCTCGGAGAGTCATTAGGCTTCTCCATACATCAAGAAAGAGTTAGTGTTGTAAATTCAATTATTATAAATTAAGATGAGCCAAATAACAATTAATTTATTTAGCTTATGAAAAGGGAATAATGGAGGTGAAAGAAATTGGGGAACATAGAATGATTTCAAAAGCATGATCGTGTGGTGAGAATTAATAATTACTTTTGGGGAAATAAAAGGCAAGATATAGATTTTAATTAATCAAAGTAGGTAACTCATTTATATGTTGTACTTGAAAAGTTATGGGTCCGATTGGTAATGGCTGTAGCTTTAAATATTTTGCTGTAGAAAAAAATTTGTAGATTTTTTGCTGTGGCTTTAGATTTTATTGCTGTAGAATTTTATTGAAGCACTAAAAAATTGCTTTGGATATTTGGCTCTGCAGAGCACTTGTACAGCTGTAGGATATTTTAAGAGCTGTGGTTTCAAAAAAAAATTTAAAGCTTGATTGCTCTGAATTTGGTGCTGTGGAAATAAATAGGGCTGTGGACAGCACCTACAGCAACTACCAATCACCCTAATACTCAACCTTCAAATTTTCGATTGTTCATAGTTTTCTAATACTCGCATGAAATAATCTACTAAGTAGGGTTAAGTTGCATATGTCATATCTCATTTGACATATATTTAAATTGGACCTTCTTATATTGCAAATTTTAAACAAATCATGGTATTTATCATTTGATAAATGCCTATATGTCTTGTAATTCCATTCCGGTTTACGTACCAATTTTCCACCATTATTTTGTTGGCTCGCTGTTGTTTTGTCGTACTAGTTAACATTTATTGGTAAGTTAATGCCTTTTTGTCCAAAATATATACATGGAATTAAATACCCTATATATTAGGTTGGCAGAAAAAAATCATGAACATAACATATTATAAGGTTAAAATTTGTAATGTCATTTTCTATTTTAGTACTTTCTCTTTTTGATATGGCAAATGAGGATAGAATAACAACATGCAACATACATTATAACTGAATTATTAAACTCTTCAATAACCATTTCCACTTTTATTAAACGTAACCCTAAGTAAAAACTAAAAAGTGACAAATTTCACATCAGCTGAAACTACGTTTTTTTTTTTTGAAACTACGTATTTCGCCGCTGCACTATGGAGATATAAATTCAAGACAATTGTGAAACCTAAAAGAGTAATTAACAATTTCCTAATTTTATTGGTAAAGATACAAAATATTTTAAAATGTATACTAAACCAGCAGGGTTGACATAAAAAAATACTAAACCAAAAAACACTACGACATCCAGGTTGAGTATATAGCGAATCAGTTGGACTAACATCGTTTCTGAAAACATTCAATTATTCAAAATAAAATAAAGTAATTAGTGTATATGAATTAGTCCATGGTTGCCAAGTACGTGGTCACTGTAGGCGTTTAAAAGCATAACTAAGAATCACTCAGCATTTATCGAACTCATAATCTGAATTTCGATGCTAAACAAAGTATATCACATGGAATAAACGGTGTATCTAGGTAGTGGCTTGCAACATAATTTCTTTTTAGAAGTGTCCGAGTGTTGGTGTTGGGTTAAAATATGTACGATCGAGCATCCCAGCCGCATTGCTTGACTATTCATGCTCTAAAGTCTTTCTTTTAGCCATTTTGATTCACATCACACCATTTCTTGCTTCTTTTCATCCCCCCACCCAAAAGCAAAATCCTATATATGTTACTTTGTATTCCTATTTCCTAGGTTTTCTAAATATTCTTCAATACTTTTTTTGTATCTTTGCTCTAGCTATCTTTTTCTTCAAAGTTTGACAAATTGTGCTTCCGTTTTGAATCTAGGAGGGTTACACTGACTACTTTATCAATTCTGAGACGGCCTTGCATTTATACGCTTCTTTTTTCTTCTAAGAATGTAAATATCATTAAACAAAATGAAGGTTGAGGTTACAAAATGGGAAACTTCTATCATATATGCATACAAATTATGATCATATAGATTATTGCAGCTTCAAGTCTTCGACTACACTAGTTTACACAAAAAAAAAGTCTTCGACTAAACTAAGCCATAAACAAAATAAAAATTACGGGAAAATGTTGGAGAACTAAATGTGTTTTTAAGAAAAAAACTTTATGAATGTGTTTTGCTATAGAAACCTAAGCTTCTTAAAGAATGTAAAGAAATTGGCTAAACTACGTCATTTCCGATACCATTTTTATGTTTACTTACTTTCAGTTTTAAAGAAACATTTATAATCTTAAAGTTAATTAACTCAGACTTAGAGTTTAGATTTGATAGTGAAGTTTTGGAAAGTGGATTTTAGGATTTTAATAAATACATATATAAATACTTAAAAATTTTAAAATAATTTTAAAAATAATTTTTGAATTACAAAAAAAAATTAAAAAAATAAATGCGAAGAAATTAAACAAAAAGAAAATTAATAATAAAAATTTGAATTTGAAAATGTATAATTAGAAAACTATATAAAAACTTTTTATTATTTATTATTTATTATTATTTATATTATATATCTATAAAGCAAGAGTATAAGTGTATTTTTCTTATTTAATGAAAAGGATATTTGTAGAAATGTCTATTTAATAAAAATAAACATGAATTATGGTACAAAAAAAAAGATAAAAGTGAAATTTCTCTGAGAATATAAATGACAACTTTTATGTCTGAGAGATTAAAAAGATATATATATATATATATATATATATATATATATATATATATATTATGTATATATGTATCTCTTTTTCAGAATACTAAAATGAACCGTAATTGTCAATTCCAGTTAAAATAGTTTAGTGTGTAGTATTTAATATAGCTAACAGTACTCACGAATATATAAACGTAAGAAAAGGAAAAGCTGTAATGGACCCAAGGATCAATACTGGATTTGCTGTAATGATTCAAGTGAGTTTTTTTATATGTAATGAAATTACAAGTACAACTTTGATTTACAAAGAAAATTAAGAAAAACGTGTCATTGGTTTATAAACACAAAAATAAAAATAAAGAAGCAAGCAAGTATGTGGTTAATTTATTAAAGCCAGCAGTGAGCAACTAAACTTCAACTACGGCTAAGTAATGTAACAATTCGAGTTATTTTTTTCCATTTAGAATTCATAAAACATAAGGAGAAGTTTGTGTGAATTTTATATGATTTAAACAAAAATAAGTAATGAGGATCTGACTAATACTTCCTCCGTTTTTTAATATAAATCGTTTTAAAGAAACTTTTTTATTCTAAATTATATGTTTTTCTATGTAAAATTTATTAATAATTAATGATGTCTAACCAATGATAATATATCTTGTATTTTTCTATTGGTTGAATTGTGGTTAGGTAAATAATTAATGATGTTTTTCTTTAAAAAATATAAAAAATTAATGATTTTCTTAATCTATGTGCATAGCTGTAAAACGACTTATATTAAAAAATAGAGGGAATATAATTAAAATTAGCAACTAGCAAATAGGAAAAAAACAAAATAAAATACGAAATGATAATTAAAAATAGCTTTCCACTTAAGTCCACATCTAAAAACTGGTTACAAATTCTATCTTTGTTTTATTTTAGTGCTTTGATACTCTCACTCATTTTCCACCAAACCCTATTGAAAAAAAAACCTACAATAAAAACTGGTGAAAGTAAAATTAATTAATTAATCATTTACAAAAGATTTAAATATACATTGCTCCCAACAACTATTTTCCAGTCTGGCACCCATTTCCACCTAAGTAAATACAAAATATTTTTTATAAGAAAAACAAATAAGACACGTGGCATTAATACCATTTGGCTGATAAAGACCCTTCACTTCTTCTTCCTCATATTACATACACACTCACACTGCTCTCAACTCTCAAGCAAACAGAAGAAGAAACAAAGCGTGCCCCTCTCTCTCTTAATCATTCTCCTCCTCCTCTATAAAAAAAAAATCAATACTCATGGATCCTTGGGATAAAACTAACTCATTAGACCACCACCACCACCGTCGCCAAGATCATCGCCATCCTTCCTTCTCCTCCACTCTCCTCGACCAAATCTACAACTCCATCGACTCCTCCTCCGCCGTTAACCGCCGCGCAGTCGCCGGAGATTCCGTTAGATCAAGGAATCTCAAGACCGCTGAGCCAGTTTTCTTCAAGCATTGGAGCTCCTCCAGCTCCTCAGACTCAAGCGGATTCTCCTCTTCCGAGTCCGACTCCTTCTACAGGCGATCTCGTTCTTCGCGTTCTCCGCCGGAGATTTGTCATCCCAAGCCGATTCGAACCACCGTCGAGAGACTCGAACGACCTAATAATAATAATAATAATAATAAAGTGAAATCGAAGGCGTTGAAGATGTATAGCGATTTGAAGAGAGTGAAACAGCCGATTTCTCCAGGCGGACGTCTCGCCACTTTCATAAACTCTATCTTCACCGGAAACACTAAGAAACCGAATAAAACCGCCACGTCATCATCCACCACTTGCTCATCCGCGTCTTCCTTCTCCAAATCTTGCTTGAGTAAAACGCCGTCGTCTAGTGAAAAATCGAAACGGTCTGTGCGTTTCTGTGAGTCCACGCGCCAACGTCAAAACTTTGATACTCTTGAGAGCCGAGTGATGGAGGAGAATCGTCGCGTGATTGAAGCAGCCAAGGAACTTATCAGAACTTACCAGAAGAATAAAGACGTCGTTAACATCATCGGCAAAGAAGAAGAAGATGATGAAGAGGACGATGACGATGGTGCGAGCTGCGCGAGCTCCGATCTGTTCGAATTGGATCATCTATCGGTGATTGGAATCGATAGTTATCGAGAAGAGCTTCCCGTCTACGAGACGACTCGTTTTCACACGAACCGTATAATCTCCAGATGAATAATTAATTATTCTCGAATTACGTATAACTAATTGCTTAGTTTCCTAATGTAGTAACTACTTACTGGTTTACGGGTGGATTAATTGGTTTTGGATTATGCAGTTTTCTGAGTGATGTTACCTATTTGCATGCCGTGTTGTTTGATCGCGTTAAATTGCCAAGCCGAACATTCTACTTAAGTTAACACCGTTAACACTGAAAAAGTTTCTATGGATTTAAAACGGAAACAACCATAAAAACCTTAAACTTTCTAATGAAAAGCAAAAAACCTTGAACTCATGTTTAAACTAAAAAATACTCAGAACTTTCAAATATTGGTCATTTTAACTCTTATTTTTTTGTGATCAGGCCATTTTAAAAACTTAAAAAGTCAATTCTTAAACCCGTGAACATCTCTTAAATTGCTAAACGACATCGTTTTAAAAACTAATCAAATATTAATAAAATAATATCGTTTTACATCTTTAAACATTTAAATTATCTCCTCTTTTGCGAAACCTAAATTTTCTAATTTTCTAATCTCTCGATCTTCTAATCTTCAAAACCGAGAACCACTAATAATGCAAAGGATGACTAGGACAATAGAGTCATTTCGGGTTCGTCGTAGTGAGAGATCTTAATTGAAATTAATTCTTAAAGAATCTACGATTGAACAACAAATCAAGTCGGTGAAGAAGGTGATAGTGAAAATAATAGTGAAACTATTGGGAATAATAATGAGGCTAAGAATAATGGTATTGGTGTCAAAGAAATTTTTTTAAATAGTATTTAAAACGATGTCGTTTAGTAAGCTAACAGACATTTATGGTTTAATAGTTGATTTTCGAATGGCCAATCAACAAAAATTGAGAGTTAAAATGGCTAACATTTAAAAGTTGGAAATATTTTTTAGCTCAAACACAAATTGGAGTTTGTTTGCTTTAATTTGAAATTTCATGGTTTTATTTGTAGTTTTCTCGATGTAAAACTAAAATTTACTTGTAAGTTATGTATTACTAATACTTTAGCTTTATTAGGCCAAGTGCAACCTGACGCTATAACATTAAAATAGTGTACGATTTTATGTTTTCACTTTCCAACCGAACGGTAAAAACAATTGTATTATAGTGTGATGCACTGTAGCGATGACAAATCTTTTTTTTTTCAAAACTGTTTTTTTGTCAAATCAAAACTGTTTATTTAAATATTATTTACCTAAAAATTATATTTGATTTATATTATTATTTTATAAGTAGATCAGATAATCTAAATAAAACTATATAATGAAGTTTAGTTTACACACTGAAAATTAAATTATAAAACAAAACTATTTATTATAACTGTTAATATAAAAAAAATTATATTTGAAATAGAAATATATTTTTATTATAGTTTTAATGTTAGTTAATAGCTTTTAGTCATAAAATAATTAGTATTTATGAAAACAAAAAAAAAATCTTAATTAATAATATTATAATAAATAATATTCATTTTAGTGTAATATTTAGTGTTGTGGTTGGAGAGTCAAAAAAATTTAATGTTAAAATTACACTAAAATGGTGTGATTTTGACATTAAAATAATGTCAAGGACTGGAGATATCCTTAGCTCCTAATTGTTATTTGGATGTGTTAATGACAATTAAACAAACTTCGAAATTAAGAGGCGCATGCGACGAAGAACGTAGAATTTTTAAGTTGAGTTGAAAAAAAAGATGCAAAAGACGGTTTTTCTACTATTTGACATTTGTCATTAATTTAGATAGCAAAAGGAGGTTGAAATTTTTTTCTTACTGACACCTGATGGGATCCACTCATAAAATAAAATAAATATTATGGCTTTTAATGGGTTTTTTTTTGAACACTGCTTTTAATGGTTTCTATTTTCAATATTTGGTACAAATAATTAACTACACCATTTATACATAGTTTTAGTGAATTAGCAACCAATCAATAATGATGTCTTGTTATATAGATTTTGAATTGTGACATGTCTTCACCTATCTCACTAGCAAAACTTCTAAGTTCTAAATAATACTAATGTATGTCAAAATAATATTATTAATTTTTCAAATTTAAACCATATCATTTAAACTTCACAAAACCTGTAGCACATGGGTTTTGTTCATTTCTCCAACTGCAAGCGATGAAGTATTATCCGTTTTGTCATCTCGCGATCTTAATTGTGATTTGTGACTAACTATTGTTCATTAACTTACGACCCTTGCGACCAGCGACCAACGACCAACGATACATAAACGATCATGGCCTTCCTCAATCTAGACTCCCTCCCACCTAATGTAATTCACTTACCAATGTTTCTGTTGTTTTACTTTCATTGGAACTACTTTAAATTTAAAAATAGGTAAAAATATTTGACTTGATGATACTAAATACTAGTAATCATGATAAATAAGCCAAGACAAGAGTGAAAGAGACATGGTCTCAGCTGTCAAATGTCATAGACAAGAGTATCCAATAATTTACTCTCTTTTACTGTTTTCTATTTATTTGATTTTAATTGACTTGATTTAGTCCGAAGTGCGACTTTAAGCTTAAAATTGGATTATACCATATAATATAAGAAAGTCATTTATACACATACTAACTCTTGTATATATATATTTTTTTTTCTTTGATAAAATGTGAATATTATACCAAAAAGGAACAAGAGTAGATTTACAAAGGCTTTAAAGCAAGAAGTTACATATGGTTCAAAAAAAATAAAAAACCAAGATGGAACTAGAGCAACCTAAAAATTAGTCAACATGATCTAGGCGAACCTAAACCACTGAGATAAGAGTCCTTGACAACGCTTATGGGGTAAGCGAGCAAGGAGGGTGTCCCTCAAAGTCCTGTCGATCCTACTAAACAAAACAGATGTGGATGCAGAAGAACCATTGTGGAGTCTGCTGTTCCTTTCTCCCCACAGGAGGAAAACTAACGCCTGAACAAGAAGCTTCTTTACCGTTGCTGAGAGGCCTGGCGTGTCAGTGAGCATCCAAGCGATAAGAGAATCCCAGTTATGGAGAGTGAGGTTCTGTTGGCCAAGGCGAGGGAGAATGGCTGCCCATATCTGAGCAGCAACGCTACAATGCAGGAACACATGGTCACGAGATTCCAGCCCAGATCCACACAGACAGCCAACTCTCGTATATATAGAAAAACCGTTTGATGTCATAAGAAAAAAACTGTTTTATATATAGAAGTTACAGTCGTTTTCCATATAAAACTGTATTTGAAGACTAACCTACCATGATCCAAGAATGTTAAAATTCAACAAATGATTTTTGTACTATGCATCTTAAATAATTCTAACTCACGTAAGTTGAACTCCAAATATGTTTTTTTTTGTCAGCAGTTGAACTCGAAATATGAATTCATCGTATATGCATATAAATAAAGAAGGTTTAATATTAGCCTAATCATAGCCTTATGATACGATACACTAGTAAAGCAAACTAAAACATTTTTAATTTGTTAAGTACAGTTTTGTTAAGGTACAAAGAAAAAAAGGATGATAATCTGTAGCACAGCCAGATCTTAGTTAACATAACTAATCAGTTGTAAAAAAAAAAAAAAAAAAAAAAAACAGTTGTAGTTTTCACAATACAAAATAGTTTTCTTTAAATCATGCATCCTTATAGTTGGACCGACACCACTCAACATACCAAACTAGTTAAATATTTTAGACCAAAAAAAACTAGTTAAATATTCAATAACTCAAGCGTATTTAGTTTTGATTGATAGAATCCACATACTTCTACATCAAATTCATGTTTATTAAGAGTGGCATCCATACATAAAAACTGCTAATGCTAAACATGTCGAACAGTATTTGTGATCTCTCATATCAAGAAATTTTAGAGAACTAACCCTAAACAATGAAATATATTATAGGGGTTTTTGGCAAAACTAACCCACAACTTGATTTTAATCCCAAACCTATACCCAAACTTGAATCAAATGCAAAACTAACCTAAAAACCTAGTGAAATTACAGCTCAGCCCCTTGTGACCAAACAAAAAAACAGAAGCCATTTTTACGAATATAGCCCCAGTAAATCGTCAGAGTCGTCTGAGATGTTGGAAGTTGTCTGGACGACTGAAGTGTAAGTCGTCTGGTACCAGTTTATTTTAAAAATAATTTATAAATCTTGTAAAAAAATATTTTGATGCGTGAAAAATAAAAATCAAGTAATTATAAACAATTTTAAGTGATATAAATTAAGATATGATAAAATTGATTTGTTTTGAAGATAGATGAGTGGAAGTAGTGAATCATGAAATACTTTGGTTTAGGAGTTTGGCAAACATATGTTGTAGTATTGTATGTATTGTTAGGGTTAGATTTTGGAAAACTAAAATGTTTTTTTCAAAAATTATTTTTCACCTATATGTATTTATTTCTGTGTATAGTAAACACTTTTCAAGTTTGATTTAGTTTTATGAAGTGTTTAATTAGATAATTAAGTTTAGGGGTTATGTTTAGGGTGTGGACGACTTATATTTCAGTCGTCTGTTGAATAATTTACCCGGACGACGTATATTTTAGTCGTCAACATCGTACCAAACCTTTAATTTTACCAATGTACGTTTTAACCTAACCGGATCATTTTACTCGGACGACTTACATTTCAGTCGTCTGGTGAAGAAATTAAAACAGACGACTTACATGTAAGTCGTCCAAATATTCCCGCCTAAAAGTTTTTTAAAAAATTATTTTCCCGCTTAAATAATTTAAACCAGACGATTTACTTGTAAGTCGTCTGGAAAGTTTTCTATTTTAGTTTCCCGCTAAAAATATTTAATTTCCCGCTAAAAATATTAAACTCTTCTGGACGACTTACATGTAAGTCGTCTGTTTTAATTCCTTCACCAGACGACTGAAATGTAAGTCGTCCAGGAAGTCGTCTGAGTCAAAAATAATTAACCTAATTGGATTTTTTGTCTCCCTATATAAAGAAAAATTTACACATTCTCTCTCCTCCACTCAAATGGCTGCAACAAAAATGTAATGTTCATCATTCTAAAACTCTCCAACCTCTCTCTAATCTCTTTGACTTGAAAACACCAAACTTTATATGAATTTTTCAGTTTTGTCTCATGTATTTCTTACTAATCTATCTCTTTTGCAGGTTTTTAATCAAATGGTACTCATCTTCCACTAATTTAAAGGTAGATCTATTAATTTTAGATATCTATTTTTGTGTGTTCTATAAATGTAGATTTATCTAATCTTCCACTCATTTTCTCTATTTTTAAGTCATTTGAACGTTTTTGGATATGCAGATTTTTCAGATCTGGATTTGATATGCAGGTTTTTCAGATCTGGAAGACTTCTGGGACGACTTACCTGTTAGTCGTCTGGAAGTCGTCTGGACTTCTTGGAAGTCTTCTGACAAAGTCGTCTGGACTTCCAGGAAGTCGTCTGGACTTCCAGGAAGTCGTCTGGACTTCCAGGAAGTCGTCTGGACTTCCAGGAAGTCGTCTGGATTTTTCTGAGCGTTTTGGTAAGTTCTTATGTCTCATTTTTCTTCATTTGATAATTTCTTGTTGTATAAAGTTCTTACTTTTTTCCCAAACTAAAACTCTCCAAACCCACTCTAATCTCTTTGACTTGAAAACACCAAACTTTATATGAATTTTTCAATTTTGTCTCATGTCTTTCTTACTAATCTATCTTTTTTGCAGGTTTTTAATTAGATGGTACTCATCTTCCACTAATTTAAAGATAGATCTATTATTTTTAGATATGCATTTTTGTGTATTCTGTAAAGGTAGATTTATCTAATCTTCCACTTATTTTTTCTGTTTTAAAGCCATTTGAACGTTTTTGAATATGCAGGTTTTTCAGATCTGGATTTAATATGCAGGTTTTTCAGATCTGGAAGACTTCTGGGACGACTTACCTGTTAGTCGTCTGGACTTCCTGTAAAGTCGTCTGGAAGTCGTCTGAACTTCTTAAAAGTCTTCTGACAAAGTCGTCTGAATTTCCTGGAAGTCGTCTGGACTTCTTAGAAGTCGTCTGGACTTCTTAAAAGTCATCTGGTCTTGTCTACTCAAGTGGAATCCAAGCTTGTCTTTGTAGAGGAATGATCTATAATAGTTTTGTTTGTGGTCTGTTTTGTGAATTGCATGTCTACTCTTTTAGTTGTAAATTTTTTGTAAAATCAATAATAATATTTTCCAAGATGTATTAAATGTGCTAACAATGTGTTTACACAATTACAAATCAATGAAATAATAGACTTCAGTAGCCTTTTTCTTATCTTTGGATCTCTCATATGCAATAATAAACTCCAATGGCCTTTTTCTCATCTTAATAAACAAGAATGTTGGTAGCTTCATATTGATACAACATTTTAAGAAGCATTTAACCCTTCTTCCAACTCATAACAATAGTCATCATTATTGTCTATAACAATATTACTTAAGAGATGGAAACAAACAATAGTAACTAGTCAAAGCATATCATATTTTTTATAAGTTTGCGTTGAAAAACTTAGTCAAATTTAGTAAAACTAAGGGAGAGAACATATTTTGTAAATATGAGTTTTACATATCTTGAAGTTACTTATCACTCTTAAAAATACAAGTTATTCAAAAACTAACGTAGAAGACTTAAAAACTAGCGGAGAAGACGCAGACGACTTAAATCAAAGTTGTCCAGACGACTAAACTATACGTCGTCTGGTCAACGCAGAAGTTATTTTTGCAATTGACATTGAAATCTATTATTTCGGACGACTGAAAAATAAGTCGTCTACTATTGTTTGGTTAAAAAAAACTCAAAAAAAGCTAGACGACTTACATTTCAGTCGTCATAGGTTAGTTTTGCATTTGACTGGATTATTTCAGAAGTTTGACTTTTCTGGACGACTTACATTTCAGTCGTCTAGTGAAAATTAAAATAATAATTTTTTAAAAAAGTAGACGACTTACAGTTAAGTCGTCATAGGTTAGTTTTGCAATTGAAAAGAAAAACTTCAAGATTTAATTATATACAGACGACTTATAATTCAGTCGTCCACGAGACGACTGAAATGTAAGTCGTCCAGGATTTACCAGGTTTGACCAGAATCTCGGAAAAAAATCTTGGACGACTTATAATTAAGTTGTCTGGTGGACGACTGAATTATAAGTCGTCTGTGTATAATTAAATCTTGAAGTTTTTTTTTTCAATTGCAAAACTAACCTATGACTACTTAATTGTAAGTCGTTTACTTTAAAAAAAATATTATTATTTTAATTTTCGCCAGACGACTGAAATGTAAGTCGTCTGGGGAAGTCAAACTTCTGAAATTATCCAGTCAAATGCAAAACTAACCTATGACGACTGAAATGTAAGTCGTCTAGGTTCTTTGGAAATATTTTTGAAACCAAACAATAGTAGACGACTTAACTTTCAGTCGTCTCAGGTTACAGATTTCAAAGTCAATTACAAAAATAACCTCTGCGTTGACCAGACGACTTCCCAAGTAAGTCGTCTGACGAACAGATCTGGAAAAAAACTCGATGTCATACCTTAAATTGGTGAGATAAGTTCCTTAGTATACATAAGGCTTCTCTAAGCACACAGAATCACAAACGAAAGTCACCCACCCAGAATCGTTAGCTTCTATGACTCTATGAACCATAAAAATTTTATAATCAAAATCTTGGGTTTTTTTAGCTCATTGTGGAGAGAAAGTGAGAGATATGTTGTGTTTAGTTCACAAGAATGGAAAAAGAAGAAGGGTAAATCGATTTTGGGAGCATTAAGAGCTTCAAATTGGTTGTTCATGGTGGTTGTGGTATTGATATCAATGGCAATCTTGTAATTACTTGAAGATGATGAGGGTGACAGAGTAAAGATGTCATTTTCGAAAAAAAAAAAAAAATTTGATGGTATTTTCGTAAATTATATGAATTTGTGGGGTGAATAGGGCAAAACCAATTTTCAAAAAAAAAGGAAGTTAGTTTTGTGTTTGACTTTAAGTTGTAGGTCAATTTTGCAAAAAGCCCTATATTATATAAATTAAATGAAAGTTGTTCGGTCTTTCTACATATAGCAGGTGGACGACAATAACGTAATAGGCAATAAGTTGGTGAACATATCAATCATTAAAAGCAACTGGACAAATTACACGTACGCATCATAGTTTTATATTTACGTGTATCTAATAATAGAGTCAAGGGGCAAACCATGTCCCATAACAACCATGCATGAGCATGACTCGTCATTCTCGCGCTCTCACTGTGCCTTCATCATTCAGAACGCAGACGGAGATTGCTCAGGATTTCGTATGAATCTTGTCGACTTGTTCAGACGTCAGAAAATAAAACAATATAGCGGATTTTAACTTCGCATATACACGGATCATATACCTTAACATTTTGTTAGGATTCATGTATGTATCAGACCAATAAACCCTGTTTTACGTATATTATGAACAAAACACTAAGCTTCTCAGATATCCAAATTAGATGTGCTTAAATATAGTTAAAGAATAGTGCACCGCTACAACTAATAGCTAGTTTTTTTTGAGAAAGGGGGTTTAGGTCCATAATCTCTCATTGAAATTAATTTATAAGAATCTGATTTAGAAAATAATTTTATATACATTTAATGATTTGAACCAAGAGCAGAACCAGATTTCTTGCTACCAACACTTTAATGAATTCATCACTAATTTTTTTAAAAATTAATTAAATTGGTAAGTTTGGTTTGCTTTTGTAGTACGTATTGACTTTGGTGTTATTAATTTGCTTTGTTTTTTAAAGCTTATTAATTTGCTTTGTTACGCAGAAGATGTGTGTTTTTGCTGATAATCTTATTGCATGTGTTGAGTTTGGATGGTGACGCAACAATAACAGTAGCACGTACCAATAGAGTTAATAAGAAACACTAAACAAACAATATTAATGGTGAGCTAAACGAAAAACAACTTATCTGTGTAACGTGTCTGTCAGGCTATTTTCAATTTCAATTGCGTCTTAAATGAGATGGTCCGTGTGTAATACGATTTACGAACATAACATATCTGATATAGCCATGTGTTTCTGATTGGAGAAAAATGAAAGACACCGAAGGGCATCGTTCAAAAAATAAATGAAAGAGACAGAGGAGAGGAAGAGATTTCAATTTAAAGGGGCACGTGGATGGTCAGGTACACACCAAAACAAGTGGATATGACTTCAGCCTGCACGTGAAGGGTGGGCTCTTATGTTTACTGGTTGTCGCGCATGCACACGTGTGAACCCTTCTTTAAAAAAAAATTCTGATCCCTATGACATTTTCTTTTTCTTCACGTCACCTGTGGCCCCAGTTATAGACTGGGAAATTTTGAAAAGGATCAAAAGTATATAGTTTCATGTGTATTATATTGGTAGTTTCTGCATTAGTTAGAGGTTCTTAGAGCATGAGCATTGGTGAACTCCACTTTGGGGTTCACCAAATTTTTTTAATATTTTTTTGTGGACCCATGAACAGTTATGAACCCGAATTTGTAGTTTTCTGCATTAGTGAACCCGAAGAAAAAGTTCATAGGAATAAAATAATAATATTTTTTTTAAAAAAAAAAATTAAAATTATTCAGAATACATGAATAAAATATTAAAATATATTATAAAATTTATGAAAACATTTTATTTAACCTATGTTTTAGTTTTAGAGTTTAAGTTTTGGTTTGTGTTTTCAAATGTAGAAAAGCTATGTTTTAAAATTTTATGTTGTTTCTTAACTTAAATTCAATTCATAGATACATTTTGTTCGATGATCAGTCTACGCATTCAACAAAGGAATTAAGTTCGAGAATGTTTAACTTAGGATAAAAGTTCACATAGAAAAACCATTCAAGTTTTACAAACCGAAATACATAAGTTGATAAGTTGCTAATGAAACAAAAAGAAACAAGTTAAGATGATAGAGAGGAAAGACCGCAAAAGAGCCATCTAATTTCGTGAGGTAGAAGCAATGCTACCTGTAGAAGAAGAGAACACAAGTTAAAGCATAAGCAAAGTAGTAACATTGAAGATATAGACAACACAAACAAGTCAAATGAGAAGACATACCATCGATTCTGCTGAAGTGCTTGATCAGTAGTTCAGTACACTCCTTCCTTTCCGGACATACACACAGTAATGGAGTTGTCGTCCCGTCTCCAACCACGTTGAACACAAACAAATCTCCGTTGGTGCATCTGTTATCACGACAGAACTTTCTCCACCCTCTGCTGATGTAATATGCGCCGTCTGATTCGCTAAATCCGAAGCGCGCAGTCCATGACTTTCCCTCCTTGTTGACAAGTTTGACCTCTTTGCATTGTTGGTTCAAAGCACCACACCTCATAGCTTCCACAGGAAGAAACTACAAACACATACATAACATCAGCCAAGAAGCAGTACTAGAAACAAACAAATAACTAAATTTTACGAACCATTTTGTCGTCCTTTTGATTTGTAGGAGTAACCTCAGCCAAGAAGCAGTAGTCGTATGAGAAAGTAGGAGCATCATCCGCGTGAGGATGTGTATACTGAATCTCACAACAGCTAGGACCAAAAGGAGTCACATGAAAGACCATGTCTCCTTCGTGTTTGAAGATGACAATGTCACCGATTCGAAGATCATGTGCTTCGGTGAACTCTTTCCAACCTTTCGTGAGTGTCCTGCCTTCTCGGATCACCTCCCAAATTTGATCTGAAGCGTCCGCTCTTAGCTTCCACGGTTTATTGATCTCAGCCCCTTGTATGTGTTTTGAGTAGAAGTCAAGTGGTATTGCGACGCCACTTTGAAAACCAGGAAGAAGAGGCTTGAAGAAATGAGGTTCTCGGGGAGTTTCCATCTGCAACAATCGAGTTTTAAACAAACCGTGAACCCTCAATCGCAATTATTAGCACACATTAACGACAGATTATTAGCACACATTACCACAATTGAACTCCCATATCGATTAAGAACCCTAAATAAAAAACCCCAAATCGATTTTAAATCACACAAATCGCAAATCCCTTTCGAACATTCAGAGAAACGAACCCTACATGAAACGACCATGACGATTTACAGCAATTATTCGAAACCCAGACTTCGATTTACATCCCTAACGCGAAAGCCCCAATTTTGAATTGAAATCCGAGAAAACGGTTTCGAGTTTCCACCACAAAATCGAACCAATTCAACCCTCAATCTACTCGATACTCACCTGAGCAAGTGGAGAAGACACTCCGTCGTCGATTAGAACGAGAAAACCTCCGGGAGACGAAGTCGCACGAAATATCGCCTCTCAGAAAAAAACCCTAGCTTTTTGGTGGAGAAGAACAAATGAGGCGATACACGTCGAACCCCAACTTTCCTCCTCCTCTACGCGCTTTCGTTCAGCAAATCAACACCCGACGCGTGGCTTGAACCCGCTTCATACGGTATCACTCGCAAGGCCCGGTTCATCAAAACGAACCCATTTTTTATTTTCTTTTATTCATCGGTCCCTTAGAACTCGAGCCCATGAACCTAACTAAAACCCCTACTGCGCATGGTCTTAAAACGTTGGAATGAAAAAAAAAACAAACGTTGTAATAACAATTAAATTTAGTGTAAATACTTATATTTATATTTCTTACTTTTCTATTAATAATAAAAACTCAAAAATAAAATTTATAGAAAATTATTTGAGAAGTCTTTTTTACACATTGCTCATGATCATTTACAAAAATAATCTTAATAAATTATAATCATACAAAATTGTAAATATTAAAATTATTTTTTTCCTTTCTACTTAATAAAATTCTAATTGGATATTAATTTTAATTTTAATTTTGAAAAAACTAACACGAATAGAAAAAATAAATATCTATAATATATATAAAATTTAAATATATATAACAAATTTAAGCGTGTTTTTATTTTTGTAAACCAACATAAATAAAAAAGAAAATATATATAAGGTATAATATATACAGATTCTACACATAAAACGTAGTTTTTCAAAAGTAATGTAGGTATTAATATTTAAAATAAAATAATATATTTTCAAATATAAAACTTAAAACTACATAACTGCAACAAAATTAATCAAATTTAATCTATTTAGACAGTGTTTCAAAAAAAAAAATCTATTTAGACCAAAAATTGCATTTATTTTAAACTTGTATATACAAAGCAATATATCCAAACAACAAGTAAGTGAATTGATCTTGATTTTTATACTCAAATCAAATGTCTAAATAGCCAGCTACATATTATTACTTAAAATAGTCATTTGTTATAATTCTATATATCCAAAAATAGTTGAATGATCTAATAATTTATAAACAGAATCAAATGTCTGTTTTTTTTAAAAAAATCTTCTTTTGTCATATATACAAGTTACAAAACTATTTAAAACTCATTAAAATAAAACAAAATATTAATCAACTATTTGAATTATATATTTTATAAATATTTATATTTGCGTGTGAATAAGAGATCGTTACCTAGTATAACTTAAAACATTATATACAATATAAAATACTAACTAATCTAATTTAATTACATATAATTTTTTTCCAAATTAGAAAATTGTTAAGCAAGAAAAACCACTTTATAAAACTAATTTTTATAAATTTGTTTTGTTTTGTTTTAGTTACAATTTATATTAGATACAATTTACAAAATATTATTTATTAAACTGTATGTACCATATACACATGAATGAACTTATATATTAATCTTTAATTAGAATTTAACTTACAGATAAACCCTCTTTCAAAGATACAAATGGGTTGAAAGTGAGGACTTATATATTTTTGAATGTTTAAAAATAATATAACTTAGTTTCGCGCAACTGTTAGATCGAACTTAAAACTTGTTGGCATCCCAAAGCGTCCTCTTATCATTCGACCACAAGATCCAAAATAAATATTTTTAAATATAAACTAATCTAATTTATCATATAAATATTAAAAATACACAATTTAAACTAAAAAGATGTAAAAATTATATGAAATTTTAAAATATTCGTAACTAAAAATTGTTTCAAGTATATCTAAAATTATAAAATATGTTCATATAGCTAGTAAATTTTAATAACTATTAAATTTAGATAAATATTTTTACTGGTTTTTTAAACATTTAAATATGTATTATTATTTTATTGTTTCATATTAAGTTACTCACAATAATTAGTATTTTTGGGTTTGAAATAGTTTTGTTAAAGTTTTTATTTATTTTACATTTCTTAAACTGGTTAGATATGCATGTATATTTAACTGAAATAAAAATTAAAAAAATTAAACTTTCTTTTGAACAGCTAAAGTACATGAAAAATAAAAGATAAAATAAACTATTTTTTGAAATTAACTGAAAAATTAATTTAATCAATAAAATAAGAATCAGAAGTTTTTTGTCGTGGTTAAATAGTTTGGAGTTTGAATATTTGATGCAAATGCTGCTGTATTGGAAGAAAAAAGACAAAACAAAACAAAAACTTGCCATCAAAAATCTTGCCATTAAAATTGCGATAAGAATAGAAATATCGGTGGTAAAAGGGTTGCGGCTGTAATTTCTGTCACTTGGATTCAATTCACGGTGGAAGAGATTATTTATAATGTTTGGGTTCCCGGCAAAGAAGTGAAAACACCTTTTTTCTTAGAAAAAAAAAAGAAATATCGATATTTGTAAAAGAAAAAGGTTAAAATGTGACATATGCTAAACCCGAGAAAAACAAAGTAAAAAGTAGAATGTTTTGTTGGATGCCCAAGAAGATGATTGCCACTGACTTGCAGCTTTTGACTGAAAGACGACACGGCGTCGTATCAATGTCCCTATCGTCTCACATTCTTCTCATCTTTTTGTTCATATCGGAGAAAGATTCTTACATTGATCCCAACATTTGTTATTTAACTTTCCCACGATTAAAAGTTAAAACGTTACATTACATAGATCGAACGTTAGAAGTTAGAACCAAACTTCCACGACAAAAGAAAGTTGAACCTAAATTAACTATGTTATATCATATTTAAAAGATAGTTTTGAGATAGATTAGTTTTCTATAGTTTTAAAAAATTAATAATATGTTATGAGTATTTTCGTATTTCAGGCAAGATTGTTTGTGTTAGACGAGCAGTCCAAATTAATCCTTTCTGATAAATCAGTACAAATTCATCTTTATCTATATAATTATTAATTTTGTCGCCAAAGAAGAAAACGAAGTTTCAAGTACACACAAATATTAATATTATTTTCTCTTAATATTCGTTGTGGTTGTAATTTGTCGACAGCAATTCTAAAGAAAAAGAAACTAACAATAATAGAGACTTTAGCAGTAACCAACCAACTTTACCATAAAGATTAGAAACGTCTTGATCATTGTTTGTTAGAAAGATTAATCAACTAGTAAAAAACGTGTTTAACTCTATGTATCCCTTAGGCCATAGCTCAAGAATACCGTTTCCCAAAAAGTAACTTAATGTTTTATTCTTATTTTTGTTTGTTATTTTTTTTTCTTCTTAATAACCTAATTTTTTCTTATTTAGAAAAACTCAAGACATTCACCCCCTTTTCGTACAATTTTTTTTTGTGCAACATGCAACGTAAATCATTCTTCTTGGAACACGAATTTAAATTTTGAAAATCAAGTTCAAAGGCTAAAAAAATCCCATGCATGCGAAGCCTGTCTTGTGTGAACGATGGCTATTTTTTTTTGTCAAATCAAATTTGTCTTTCAGATATAGGTGCCATATAGCGTTGCAAAAAGAGTCTGCGACGGTGACCGAGACTTCTTTCTCTCCTCTGTGAGATGAGATGAAGCTTTCACGGGACTCTATCGATGGTTCCTGTTTTTTGGGTTTCAAATCTGGGAAGCCGTTGCTTTTTATGTAGGTTTCGTCGGCTCTGTTTCCGGGAGAAGGAAGCTTCTCTGGCTCCGTTTCTCGCCGACTTATGACTCCGAGGTGTGGAAGCTCTACGCCTTACGCCGTTGGCTTTGATTGTCACCCCTTTCCTTAAGGGTGTGACTTTAGCTTTACTCATGATTTATGTGTTCTTGGTTTGGTCCCCTCTAAAGAAATCTCGAATTGATCGAGTGATTCTCTCCGATGGTGTTGACGACAAATAAGAGGAGATGTGGGATTTCTTTAATCCCGTGATTAGCGGCTTGGAGGCTGAGGATGAGATCTCGACGTGGTTCGATGGAAGCTCTCCGTGAAAGGAGCTCGGCCGTAGGTGGTGATGGTGAGATCGGGTACGGTTTCTGGTGTTGGGTTGCATGTTTCCTCCGGCAATGGAGGTTGGAGAAGGGATTTAGCGACACGTGTGCCTCGCAGTTGAGGTCTCAACACGTGCGCCGTTGCGTTGGCGTTTGGGGTGGATCGAATCGAGATTTAATACTATATTAAAATTCAAAAATATATATACAAAATCGGAGTTAAACAGAAACACGAAGTTGCTTAATTTGACTAGAATCAAAATAAACAAAATTATTTTGTTAAAGTCTGACGAGGATCAAGTTGACCATGCGGGGATAAACTAGAGTGGTTTATCTCACCAAACCTTGATTAATCACAGTAAGCGACAATTTAAGTGTTTTCCTTTTGCATTTGTGTTTCAAAAATCTAGGTTACTGTTATTATTACCTTTGAGATGTCTTCCTATTGCTTACCAGTGCCGGCTTAAAACTATATCAGACCACTGGACAAATTGGTTAAACATAATATTTTAGACCTTTGTTATAAAAAACAAACATAAATATGGATTTTTTTGGATAAGCTACTTTTTTGGGATAAGCTATAAAAAACAAACATAAATATTTTGGACCTTTGATATTCGTGAATTTAAAATCTAGATACGCCTTTACTGGTTTCTTCTAATTTATAAATTTATAAAAAGTTCCTTTATTATAGATTATATATCTATTTAAATAAAAAGTTAAATTAAATAGTTATAAAATAAAATAAATATTAATCAAAGATGGTATGATTCATTAATTTTTGGATAAGCTATTTTCAGAAAATAGTCAATTCAGGTCCGATCAATGGTGGATTATAATTAAGAATTCACATACTGGATACTTACTTGATTCAGAATCATTTTGAAGATAAAGTATGTAATCAATATGTCTACAATGAAGCCCCTAACAAATACCACATCCATGACATTGACAAAGTATACGAGGATTGTTACAATTTTAAGAGGATGAACGAATTTATTATCTTCATTCGAACTAGATAATCACAAAACAAACACATGCATTTACATGTTCCTTTTGAAACATCAACTTTCCTTTATGTTTTAAGTTTAATTATATTTAATTTGGTGCAATTATCAACTATTTGTTATATTTTTATTGAATCGATCAATGAAAACCACTTACATTACTATCACTAACCACTATCCAATGGATAAAAAACAATAACAATTTTGAACTCAATAAAAAATAAAACATACGAACCCGGCGCCACTAGTATATATATATATATATATATATATATATATATATATATATATATATGGTGTGGAGGTGGAGGAATCTCAAGAGCTGCATGCTTCTCAGTTTCTTGAAGTAATGAATGGGTAATTAGGAGCCATATCTATGAGGCTCAGCTGTTGAAGATGAAAAACAGAGAATACGTAAGTGTCCGAGGAAGAGTCAATCCAAGCTTCTAGAAGTGGTCTTGATTTGAGCCAGTACATTATTCTCTGGTTTTAAAATCGATTTGAGCCCACATCAAGAAGTCTAATATTGTAAGATTATCGACTGAGGATTAAATGACGTGTCAAGAAAGAAACTTCTGATTGACTGATTTTTAATCTGATGTAGATACCTTCTCCTTTGAATAATAGCAACTTCTAGTATTGTAAAATTAATTAGAAAATTATCGAGAACCGAATCAAACATAGTCCGAATTATCCAAGGATTTTTACCATAAACTATCCAATATTTTTTTTATAAATTAGCGAACTGAATACGAACCAAACTTTTTGTGTAGTTTTATTACTCAAGCCAAACCTCTCTTTCTTTCCCTGTTCACAGACTCATATCTTTCACAGGCAGGGCCGGTCCAAAAGGGAGGGCGAGCAGTGCAATGGTCCAGGGCTCATCCCAAAATCATACAAATTTAACTATAGAAAAGGGCCCAATTTTTTTGTTTGTTTTCTATCACAGGGAGTAAGAGATCAGCCTTATGTTTTGATGTAAAATACCTATCTTCGATCGAAAGATCGATTTGTTTTGTTCGCTTAGGCGATTTTATCTTCCGAGTTAGCGGATTAATCTTCGCTTTGGCGATTTTTTGATGTGTTTTTCTTCAACCGAAACAGAGGTTTTCTTCATGATTCTCTTTTATCTCTGTTTTTTTGGTTGAGTTTTCGTAAAAGCTTCATCTCTCCTTCTTAAACGTATATCCCGAGTGTTTTCTTAGAAATTTGTCTGTTCGTTAGTCATCCTTGATCTTCATTTTCTTGAGATATCAATCTTTGCATTTAATAATCTTTGTAAAGTTTTCGCAAGAAGTGAAGATTAGAGCTTTGCTTGTTTGCTTAACGATTTATTCCAGTTTAAGAAAAGTCAGAGCTTGTTCTATAGACAAGTGTTTTGACAAAGGCTGGTGTTGAATCGATTAAAGCAACTTGGTGATTTAACATCTGACGAAGAGTATGAATTTTTCAAGGGAAACATAGGTGATCTGGGAGATTGAAGCGTACAAATGGAATCAATGTTGGGCTGCTCTGTAAATTCAAGTTTTAGGTTCATCGGATGTTCTTGCTTACGGCGGCTCCAGTGAAAAAGCAGCACCGCCCTTTGCGTATCACGTAATCCCATCTATGCTCAGTAGAAGACACGTGGAGACAGATGTAATGTCAAGAGACATCCTTATCTTTAATGTTGGGCTTGTTTTGGGTCAATATTGTAATGAGGTTAAATTTGAGTTCCATTTGTATTAACTTAGCCCTCGGGCTTTATAATAATAACTAGATTTTGACCCGCTCTTCAAAGGGCGGGTATACTTTTTGTTTTAATTTTTTTTTAGAAATTTAATTTTTATATTTGTGTATTTTTTTGTAATTATATTTATGTATAAATCTTAATCAAAATCTATTTTATAAAATAATAGCAATTTAAAAATTGATCCAACATACATTTGGTTCTTTGTTATTATATGTCTATGTACATGTTTATTTGTGATCATATTGTATGTCCTAGATTTTGATCCGCATGATGGTAGATTTATCCAAAATGATGGTAGATTTATCCACCATATATCTCAAATATAAAAATTAAATTTCTAAAAAAATTAAAACAAAAAATATACCCGTCCTTATCAGAATTTAATAATTACTTAGTTTCCTAAAAAGTGATTAATTTTTTTTTAAAAAAATAAAGTATAGTTACAATTTTGTTTAGTAATCAAGTAGTAATTAAATAGATAAATTATATGTTTTTCTTTAATTTTTTATGATTTTATTTTATGTAATGATTTAGATAACATTTGAATAGCAAATAGAATGATAAGAGCAAATAATCATACAGATTTGCATAACACCAAAAGCAGCACCGCCCTTTGCGTATCACGTAATCCCATCTATGCTCAGTAGAAGACACGTGGAGACAGATGTAATGTCAAGAGACATCCTTATCTTTAATGTTGGGCTTGTTTTGGGTCAATATTGTAATGAGGTTAAATTTGAGTTCCATTTGTATTAACTTAGCCCTCGGGCTTTATAATAATAACTAGATTTTGACCCGCTCTTCAAAGGGCGGGTATACTTTTTGTTTTAATTTTTTTTTAGAAATTTAATTTTTATATTTGTGTATTTTTTTGTAATTATATTTATGTATAAATCTTAATCAAAATCTATTTTATAAAATAATAGCAATTTAAAAATTGATCCAACATACATTTGGTTCTTTGTTATTATATGTCTATGTACATGTTTATTTGTGATCATATTGTATGTCCTAGATTTTGATCCGCATGATGGTAGATTTATCCAAAATGATGGTAGATTTATCCACCATATATCTCAAATATAAAAATTAAATTTCTAAAAAAATTAAAACAAAAAATATACCCGTCCTTATCAGAATTTAATAATTACTTAGTTTCCTAAAAAGTGATTAATTTTTTTTTTAAAAAAATAAAGTATAGTTACAATTTTGTTTAGTAATCAAGTAGTAATTAAATAGATAAATTATATGTTTTTCTTTAATTTTTTATGATTTTATTTTATGTAATGATTTAGATAACATTTGAATAGCAAATAGAATGATAAGAGCAAATAATCATACAGATTTGCATAACACCAAAAGGAATGAGCGATTTTTATGAAGCATAACCGTTGCTTTGTTAAAAAAAATAATTCATAACCATTGCCATATATAAAAAGGTTTAGCGAAGTGGATCCGTTAATTGAGGAGTTAAAGTAGAAATATTATTAAGACATATATAGATTGTAAAATGATGGACATAACATTTTATCAATCGGCCACACTGCTGTTTTAATAGAATAGATATCAGGTTGACAAAAAAAAATTATTACTCAAGCCAAACCAAATTGAAAGACTACTACCTAAATCGAACAATATTTTTGGTCCTTGAATAGATTCAAAATATCCGTAAAATATAACCGATCTGAGCCGACGCCCATTTAAGAACCTCAGTCTAAAGATCCGACTGGTAGTTTTGCTTCGGATAAGATATTGGGCCTTTCTATACCTTGGCCCATTAAAATTACAAGCCTTCTTGTACGACACCGTTTTGCCTCACTCTTCTTCTCTTGTCCTACAAGACAGGGAGGAAGACTGAGGAAAAAGCATAAGAAGAGAAGAAGAACCCAGGAAGAAGCGAAGAAATTGAAATCGAATCAAAGATACAGAATCTCGGGAGAATAGATATGGAAGGTTCATCGTCTTCGTCACTGGCCTCCAAATCGGACGGCGAGCTGGAGGAAATGCTCGATCGGATGCTGACTAGGCTCGCCCTCTGCGACGACTCCAAGCTCGAAGCTCTAGTCTCGAAGCTCCTCCCTCTCACCATCTCATCTCTCTCCTCCCAGTCTCCCGCCGTTCGCAACAAGGTAAATTCAATCCCCCGACTCAATTCAGTATCTCATGAATTTCGAAATCGAATTTATGTTTTGAGATTAATCGTGAAACCCTAATTTTGACAGGTTCTTGAGATACTGAGTCACGTTAACAAGAGAGTGAAGCACCATCATGAGATTGGTTTGCCGTTGCTGGAGTTGTGGAAGCTGTACACAGACCCTGCTGCGTCTCCTATGGTTAGGAACTTTGCTATTGTGTATGTTGAGATGGCTTTTGAACGAGCTCCTGCTAAGGTTCGATCATCACTTTGTTGGAATTTAGATTTGCTTGTGGAGAGTGGGTATGTTTGCTAACCAAATGAGAGTAATGGTTCTTGTTTCATTTTTATAGGAAAGGGAGGATATTGCACCAAAGACACTGGAGAATGTTTCAAAGTTTCCTCAGCAGCACCAAGAGATTATTTTGAGAATTGCCATTAAGGTGGCCTCTCAATCCTCCTTTCTTAACTGTAAATTTGAATATCTGTTTGCTTTTCGTTGTTCAAATTGTTATGCATTACTTAGATGACAAAGACATTTTACTTTATTTTGTCTTGTTGATTACAGAGACAGTTCCTTTTGCATTTTGTTTGTCTATTTGATGGGTTTCTATCTGTTTGTATTTAGTTGTTGAAATTGTTATGCATTACTTAGATGACAGAGACATTTTGTTTGCTTTATTTTGTCTTGTTGATTATAGTGGTAGTTCCTTTTGCATTTTTTTGTGTGTGAATTTGTTGCTGGTTAGTGCTGCATATAGTGGAACGATATCAAGTGATTCCTAGAGTGTTATAAAATTTGATGGTTTTCTATCATTTATGGTGGTTAGTGCTGCATATAGTGGTGGTACATAAGGTTTTATGTGGGGAACGACATCAGGTGATTCCTATAGTGTTATAAAATTTGAAATGTAGGAGAAGACTATTTGGCAAATTAATTGGTGGTGTCTCATCTGGATAGATGATAGTTTTAAAAAGTCTTTTTTTCACTAAACAAAATTATTTGTCTTCAGTATCCTCAAGTTCTAGGTTTCATTTCAGGTTATTGGAGAGTGTCATGCAAGCCGGATCAGTGATGATGTCTCTGTAAAGTATAGTACTCTGATTGCATCTCAGGATAAAGAAATATTTCTGGATTTTTGCCTTCATATGCTTTTGTATCAACCACCTCCTCAAGGGTACGAAATCCATTTGAAGTGTTTTTTTTATATCAGTTATATCTGCATCTAATATGAGTTGCTCGACCTTCTAATTCAGAGGAGGATGTCCTCCTGGGCTTTCAGTTTTTCAAGTTAATCGTATAACGGGAAAGCAAGAATTGAAAGGGGACATGCTTACCAAAAGAAAGGTCTGTTAAGTAACCTGAAACGTATCTCTTTCTGTTGCTGCCAAGCTATACATTGGTCACTAAGGATTTTCTGATAAATAAATCTATCATTCTCTTACGCAGTTGGGGATCTTGAATGTCATTGGAACCATGGATTTGCCTGGTGAATCCGTATATCCGTTGTACATTGCTGCATCAGTGGATAGGTATGCTTTCCGTTTTTACAGGCATTATATGCTTTGTTTCTGTTATATGACATGAAATACTATTTTATCACTGTCTTTTTTGCACTGCATTTATACTCTTCGTGCCTCTGAGAGTTTGTGTGAATTTGTTGGTAAAAATCATTCAAGTCAAGAACCCGTAGCTAAAAGAGGGGAAGAGCTTCTTAAAAAGAAAGCTTCTGTAACGAATTTGGATGATCCCAAGTTGATAAAGAGACTCTTCTTACTATTCAATGGTACGTGGTCCTTTTCTCCAACAATTTAATTAGTTTTTTTTTGCACACTGAAATCACACTCGAAGAAAGCATAAAAATGAGATTTATTTAATCCGGTCCTAGCATCTAGGATCAGGTCTATGTCTACCCTAAGGTTCGTGGATGACATGCCTAGGGCTCATCCTCGACTATACAGACTCTATTGCAAATTTATCGTGTCTGATGTAATACAAATTCGTATAAATTTTGGGAGATCTGGAGTGTTGAGGGTTTTCTTCCCGTGTTTGGGTATTTTTTCGGTGACCATGCTAAGTTCACATTCATCAATTTGATATGTATGCAGGCACTACTGCCACTGAACATGCTACTCCAGAGCATAGTGTAGCTCCAGGAAACATAGCCTTGAAAATGAAGCTCATGTCTGGTTTCTGTCGTTCTATCGCAGCCGCAAATAGTTTTCCTGCCACATTGCAGTGCATATTTGGTTGTATGTATGGTATGTTGTTTAATATATGTCATACTTACAAAATTGGACTGTCTAGTGGTAAAAGATTTCTGTGACCATGGTCTGTATATACATCTGTTTAGTTAGATAGGGAATATATTGTTTGTTCATAAATAGTCTATATAGTCAGTCGAATTAAAACAAAACAGGTTGAACTACAGCCGCTACAAGCTTCTTAGAAAAAAAATCAATGATCTGCATTTTGACTATTGTAAGAATAATTTAGTTGGTTCCTGACGCTAGTTTATCGTTGAAGAGGATTCAATTATTACTGATCAGGAATTATTTAGTCTCTTGGTGCAGTTAAAAGAGTTACATGTTCTCTATGAATTGGGTTTTTCATTTTTTGTTTTTTCATGTTGATTACTGAGTACTTTTGCTATCTGCCTTGCTTTCATGGGACAGGAAGTGGAACGACCTTAAGGCTAAAGCAAATGGGAATGGAGTTCACCGTGTGGGTTTTTAAGCATGTAAAGTCATTCTTTTAAATGCTTCAGCTTGCTATTATGTTTGTTTTGTGCAATAGTAGGGAGTATGAAATACATATTCACACTTTTTGTGAAGAAATAACTCAATATCTTCTTCTTAACTCAATGTTAGATGTTATTATAGAAAATGCCATGAAGGACCATACTAATATCTGACGATGTCCCCTTCTCTTTTTCACTTTGGGTTTTCGAGTCTTTCTTTCTGAATTTGCTAATACTTGTGTCATTGGACTTTTTTATTGAAATGCAGGGAAAAATAGATCAACTGAAACTTATGGGCCCTGTTATACTGAATGCTATTCTGAAAATGCTTGACGGAACAGGCTCAGAAGCAGGTCAGCTTTTTAGGAAAAAGTCCTTAGTTTCCTTGTTCAAAAGTGGATTTAAATAAATATGTTATGCTTTCCTTCAGATGCTCTATCAAGGGAGACCAAAACATTTTCTTTTCAAGCTATTGGTTTGATTGCACAACGTTTGCCTCAGCTTTTTAGGTAAGGAATTCATTCTATTGCCCTACATTGCTGTCATTTAACTGACATTTTATTTGTTGTGAACTTAACTTACAGGGAAAAGACTGAAATGGCAGTTCGTCTTTTTAACGCATTGAAGTTAGAAACCCAATCTCTTCGTTCAACTATCCAGGAGGCAATCATATCTCTTGCTGCTGCATACAAGGTTTGCTAGTTTAAAGTTATGTCCACGATTAATCTTCTCATTTTCCGTTTTGATCTTCTGGCATCAAAAGCTTATGCTATGTTATCCTTTTCTGTTTTGTATTCTTTTGGAAACTAACCATGTCAGTTTTGGTAATCATCTCTTTAGGACTCCCCAGAGAAAATTCTCAAGGATTTGGAGGTGCTTCTGTTAGAAAATTCTTTGGCGGTATGGATACTTTTCAGATATAATTTATTTAGCTAATTGCGCCACTGAGTTCGATTTTGTTACCAAGTTTTCTCGATTATATAAAATCTGTTATCTTTGTGGCTTATATTGGACAGGAACAAAATGAAGCAAGGTTTTGTGCGTTGCGATGGGCAACTTCTTTGTATGATTCACAACATTGTCCAAGTCTGTATATTTGCATGCTCAGTGCAGCAGATATGAAGCTAGATATAAGGTACTGGATTTTATCTTATGTCATTGCGTACTGTTGTGATTGTTGCATGTTGAATTGCGAAAAATGAGTTTATGAATGTTTACGGAGAAAGCTCTCCAGGTCTGTTTTTCTTAACCTCCTAATAGGTTCTTCTTACTGGTACACACATATTTTATAACAATTCAAATCTGAAATAAAATTCGGCTTATTAGGAAGGTCTCCTAATTGAGCGTTAAAGTGTTTGAAATTTGATGTAAAAAAAAAGTGCTTGAACGTTTTATAGTGGAGGGTATACAATCTTTTTAGTCTGCTCTTTTCATTCCAGTGTTGTAGTAAATTTGTGAGTTCTGTATACCTTAAGATTAGGCATTTGACGGACTGACAGAATGACTTTCATGCTGAAACAAATCCTCTTCCGTGGATCCACCATGACATAATCGACAATGCTTCATTTGTTTCTGGTTCTTGATAATTATTGAATTGATGTGTATTATTCCATTTTTCTACGTTCAGGGAACTAGCACTTGAAGGACTCTTTCTGAAAGAAGAAGGTCGCAGTATAGTCTCTAATCATGACCACAAATACCCAAAGTTCGTTGAGATGCTGGAGTACATTCTCAAGCAACAGCCCAAACTGTTGGATTCATCAGAAATGAGAAGCCAGAAACTTCTCTTTCCGTCGCAAGTATATGTGGTCATGATTAAGTTTCTAGTGAAGTGTTTTGAGATACAGATGGAGGAGATCAATACCCAGGCAGTTGGGACTGAATTTTTGTCTTCGGCGCAAAGAATGTGTTTGTTATTGGAACATTCCCTGGCATTCGAAGGCTCGGCTGAGTTGCATGCTTGCGCTTCCAAAGCTTTGGTTTCAGTTGGCTCTTACCTTCCGGAGGTCTGCTTTCTGATTATTCTTTCCTTTTCCTCTTTTTTTCCTCTTTTCGCAGATCAAATCTATTCTAAACTAACCGTCCATCTTTTTTTCTTCACATGAAGATGGTTGAAGTTTACTGTTCTCAAAAAGTTGTATGGCTAAGGCGTCTGCTTAGTCATACAGACTTGAGTACTCGTGAATCTGCATCACGATTACTCGGAATGGCATCCTGTGCTCTTTCTGATGCCGAATCATGTTCCTTGCTTTCTGAATTGATAGCTTCGGTTTCTCAACCGCCGCAGAAGTTAAGGTGTTGTTCTTTTTTTTTGGAATCTATGTTGCAACTAAGCTTGTGGCTGCAGGAAGTAGACACTTCATCATATTTTAAAGCTAACCTTTTGATTTCTTAGGTTCGAGGCACACCATGGGGGGTTATGCGCTGTAGGATATGTTTCAGCACACTGCTTATATAGAATACCCGCTGTAAGTGATTTTGATTTTCTTATACCCACCTATATGATTGTTGTGGCATAAGTTTGGTGATATCCCTGGTACTATGAATCTGAATCCTATATGTCTTTCTTTTGTTGCATCCTAATTAGCCTGTGGTGTGACATCCAGATACTGTTACTGCCCATCCTTGACTATTTAGTTGCTTGGACATGCTAAGTCACAAATTTAGCCGTAACATCGAGCTCTCTTGTTTAGGAACCGTTTCCATTTACGAGGTGGTTTGCTTCACGTAGAAATAACCCATTGGCAAAGAAACTTATTGTCTTATTCGCAATTCGGAAAAATAAAATGAGAATACATTGACATGGCTTGGTGGTTCTAATGAATATACTAGTCCCTCTGGCAATTCTTACCATTGAATTACTAAAACAGTTAAGAAGATGCTGTTCCTCTTTCTTCTCATTTGTTCTCTTCATGTCCATTCTTCAAAGTTTTGCTTCAGATAAATAAAATAGCTAATGCAGAAGTCTGATCTGTCACTCTTCAGATCTCTTGGTTTATCTTTCCTTTCTCTTTTAGGAAATGTCTGTCCGATGTAGTAGTTTTTGATACGCTGTACTACAATTATTAGACACCAATCACGGGCTAAATCTTGTGCGTTAGTGCTAAATCACGTTTGCCAGCTTAATAAGTCTCAACATCTGTTTTTGAAATGGCTACATACTTTCAATGTTTTGATAGTATCATGATAAGAATTTCCGCTAAACAGGTTTCTGAAGCGGTTGTTCAAAATGCGGTTAAATGCTTGGTGGATGTTGTTAACTCGGAGACTGCACCACTGGCTTCTGTTGCTATGGAAGCTCTGGGTCATATTGGAATCTGTGGCCCATTACCTCTTCTTGTTAATGATTCTAGTCCAGGTCAGTTTATACCAATAGCCTGTCTGTATCTTGTATGTCCGAGTTTCAGTTGATTGACTTGCTCTATCAGGGACTCAAGTGCTGGAAGTTCTGCAAGAAAAATTGAGCAAGCTACTCTCTGGTGATGATATAAAATCAGTTCAGAAAATTGCCCTTTCTCTTGGACATATCTGTTCAAATGAAATGTCATCTTCGCACTTGAAGATAGCGCTTGATCTTTTATTTAGCCTTTCACGCTCTAAGGTGGGATTGTTAGCCACTACCCTCTGTCCTTTTTATTCGATTAAAGAGAGAACTTACTAAGCCTCTATATTTTGTCATTTGTTTTTGTTGGCCAGGCTGAAGAAATTTTGTTTGCCGCGGGTGAGGCGTTATCTTTCCTCTGGGGTGGTGTACCAGTTACTGCTGATATGATTCTGAAAACGAATTATACATCTCTTTCTACGGACTCAAATTTTCTGATGCGAGAAGTTAAATCTTTGTCAAAGAAATTGTCTGATGCCAAAACTGGTGATGAAGATAGCCGTGTCACGACCAGAGAAACAATTTCTGGAAAGCTCTTTGATACTCTTCTATACAGTAGCAGGAAGGATGAACGATGTGCTGGAACCGTATGGATGCTGTCTTTGATCATGTACTGTGGGCAACATCCATCAATACAACTAATGCTTCCTAAAATTCAGGTTAGCAAGCGGCAACTTAATCTTCTTTTTGTAGTTGCAACCTTATTCTCTTACTGCACTCATGGGCATTTGTTAACTTCCCCTGTACCATCACAACCAAAAAGAAAATCAAGACCTTGTCATTCCAATTTGTTTAGATGCATTACCCATTTGGATACTGGAATTGTTATGCCCATTACTATTTTAACATGAAACGCGGTATCATCTTTTGCTGCCAAGTAACTGCTGTGAACACCATTCTGGGTAGAAGAAGCTTGTACAAACTGCTGTTTAACATAAATATTTTTTTGCAGGAGGCTTTCTCACACTTGTTAGGTGACCAGAATGAACTTACACAGGAGCTGGCATCCCAGGGCATGAGCATTGTCTATGAACTTGGTGATTCATCAATGAAGCAAAGTCTGGTAGATGCTCTGGTTAATACCCTAACTGGCACAAGCAAAAGAAAACGAGCTATAAAGGTATAATCTATTCATCGAGGCCCTTCCTATGGTACTCCAGGTTTTGTATTTGGTCCTCAAAGTATTTTTTTTTTATCCAGCTTGATGAAGAGACTGAAGTGTTTCAAGAGGGCACTATCGGTGAGAGTCCCAGTGGAGGGAAGATTAGCACGTACAAGGAGCTTTGTAATCTTGCAAATGAAATGGGGCAACCAGATTTGATTTACAAATTTATGGACTTAGCCAATCACCAAGCATCTCTTAATTCGAAGAGAGGAGCTGCTTTTGGGTTCTCCAAGATAGCCAAACAAGCAGGAGATGCTCTTCGACCACATTTGCGATTGTTGATTCCGAGGTTGATCCGATACCAGTATGATCCTGACAAAAACGTGCAGGTTAGATTACTACGTTTCCAGAATATGACTTGTTATTAGCGGGCGTTATTCAAATAGGGGCCCTATTGATTCTGAAATGCTCATAATATTATTGTTCAGTCTATGCTGTTAATTTATTTGCATACTGATAATATTTCATCGTACCCATTGTATATTCATCCTTGGTCTAACGACTAGAAATTGGCTTGTTTAAATTGAACGGAGTGGCACCTCATAGCCTTTATAATCACATTTTCGTTGCTATTTTAATTAGTGGCTTGTTCAATTTTACAAAAGAAATATTTGAGCTGTTGCTATTTTACAAGCCGCAAGAATCACTTAGGTCCTGTAGACATTCTTTTGATTTGTTGAATCAAGTCTTTCTTTTTTCTATACGAAGAGCAATGAAAGTTGGTTTACTAAAAGGTGGCCAAAAGGGTGTTTTTATTTCTTTTTTTTATAACTGCTAACTTTCATGTAATCTTGGCAGGATGCTATGGCACACATCTGGAAAGCACTTATACAAGACCCTAAGAAAGCTGTTGATGAACATTTGAATCACATCTTTGATGATCTGCTAGTACAATGTGGTTCACGGCTTTGGCGCTCCCGTGAGGCATCTTGTCTTGCCCTTGCTGATATTATTCAAGGTCGGAAATTTGACCAGGTAAGATCTTCTTTCTGTAATAGATAATTAAAATTAAGCTTATCGTTGCTTCGCGTCTGCATACTGCATTGGTATATGAAGTTAGTCTCCATATATTTAGCACGGTTCTGGTTTTATAGACAATAATATATGCATTGGAGTATATGATACATATACACCCAGCTTCATGGTTGTTTCTTGTTTTGTACATTAACATTACTGTTCCATTAAATTATCTTAGTGGTTTTTGTTTTCACACTTATGTTATTAAAGGTTGGGGAGCATTTGAAAAGACTTTGGATAGCTGCTTTCCGTGCTATGGATGACATCAAAGAGACTGTGAGAAATGCTGGTGATAAGTTATGTCGTAGCGTGACATCCTTAACAATAAGGATTTGTGATATCACGCTCACCGAAATATCAGATGCAAGACAGGCAATGGGTATTGTTCTCCCGTTTTTGCTTTCAGAAGGGATAATGAGTAAAGTCAGCAGTGTTCGGAAGGCTTCAATTGCAGTTGTTATGAAGCTTGCAAAGGTTAGCCCTAACTTTGATAGATTGATGATCTAGGAGAGTTGTGCTCATATCATTTGTTTCTGTTGCATTTCGGTATGTTTCCGTATCATGTCTGTATCTCAAAGATATTATTGTGACATTAATAGTAGCATATTTATTTCAATACAGATGAGTTATCAGTAGTCCCAGATAGCAGAAATTAATAGTAGATAATAGGTATGTTTAATTTTAGTGCTTTTGGTTGGGAGGACATATATAAGATGGATGTTAGTAAAACAAACGAGCATCTTAGACTTTTTACGTATGTGTGTTCTTTCAGTTTGACTCCTAACATGAAAAATTAATCAAATTTGACTTGTATATCGTTGCATGTTCTGTACTTCAGAAATGATTTATGCTGTTTGTTTTCGTTTGCAGGGTGCAGGAGTTGCCCTCCGTCCACATCTATCAGACTTAGTTTGCTGTATGTTGGAAAGTTTGTCTAGTCTTGAAGACCAAGGACTTAACTATGTTGAGGTATCATTTAATGTCGGCAGCTCCAGTTTGAATTTTTGCTTGCCCTGACATCGTATTAAGTTTAAACTTTTCGTGTTTCAGTTGCATGCTGCTAATATTGGCATAGAAACCGAGAAACTTGAAAATCTACGAATTTCAATCTCGAAAGGCTCTCCAATGTGGGAAACTCTTGATCTCTGTATTAATATAGTGGATACTGAGTCACTTGAGCAGTTGATCCCTCGTCTCACTCAACTTGTTCGAAGTGGTGTTGGCCTCAATACGAGGTCAGTTATTCAAAACATTCTAGCAGTAAAGAATTCATTCTTCTACAACCTTTACTTGGGACTTGTAAAGAGTTCCCGAGAGAGTACTGAATTCACATAAGGTAGACTTAAGTAACTTTAGCCATTCACTTAGTTTGTATAAGTGACGTAATTCCATACCTTCTTACCCATCCTAAATTCCTAATGGACTCGGTTAACTGCTTCAGTGTAGTGTATGATTTTTGTCTCTACTATTAGATTTCATATATTTAATTGTAGATGTTGATATTTCGTGGAATTTTTATTTTCTTCAACAGGGTTGGTGTTGCCAGCTTTATCTCATTACTAGTGCAGAAAGTAGGTACCGAGATAAAGCCGTTCACTGGAATGCTGCTAAGACTTTTGTTTCCTGTCGCCAAGGAGGAGAAAAGTTCTGCTGCAAAACGTGCCTTTTCGAGTGCTTGTGGCGTTGTATTGAAGTATTCTAGTCCCTCTCAAGCTCAAAGCTTAATCGAAGAAACTGCAGCTCTTCACTCTGGTGATAGAAGCTCCCAGATCGCATGTGCGAGTCTTTTTAAAAGCTTCTCATCTACAGCTTCTGATATTATGAGCGGTCATCAGTCGGCTATTGTTCCAGTCATATTTCTTTCCAGGTAAACGGCAGGAACTGCATATTCTATATTTATTTTTAGGTAAACCATATGAACTGCATATCACTGAGTCTGATGCATGTGGGATATTGCACAACGATCTTCTAACCTGATTATAACTGATATTAGTTTTAAACTACGGTAAAAAAACTACAGCTGTAAATCGGAATTCATGTGTTTAATACCATCGTCTAGTAAGATCCACACATTATTTTGAAATTTGGGCAGATAGTATCTTTTCTCTCTTACAAAGATTTGACAGATTTGTCTAGACGCAGATTCTTCATTATAGAATAAACTTATTTTCGCTATTTTCGCAAAATTAGAGAAGCTTATAGTTATTATAAATTTCAGATTTGAGGATGACAAACAGATTTCAAGCCTCTTTGAGGAGGTGTGGGAAGACATCACAAGTGGTGAAAGGGTCACGTTGCAGTTGTTTCTGCAAGAAATTGTGAATCATATTTGTGAGAGCATTACATCATCCTCGTGGGCAAGCAAAAAGAAGGCAATTCTCTCTCTTTTTTTACTAATTGATATTTTACCGCTGGCGCTGTGTTGTACTCATAGAAGATTTAAACTTGCTTTCAGGCTGGTAAGGCAATTTCCAAGCTAACTGAAGTCTTGGGTGAATCACTATCGCCGCAACATAACAAATTGCTGCAGTGTCTTATCAATGAAATGCCTGGACGCTTATGGGAGGTAGGACCAGTTCTTTCATTCTAATATTTACCTTCCTTTTTCTTTTCCGTGGTGGTTCATAAAAAAGTGGAATATGAAATTTATAACAGAAGGATTAAATTTGAGACGATAAATATTTTGTTTCTCCAGTAAAAAGTTAGAGCTCTGCTCTACTTGTCCTATAGAGGCACATTTTCTGCACTAGTTTTTAAAAGTAATACTTGTATTCACAGGGAAAGGATGCTCTTTTAGATGCCCTTGGTGCTCTTTCAGTCTCTTGCCACGAGGCAATAACCAAGGAGGATCCAAAAACTCCCACTGTCATATTGGATCTGATATGTTCTGCATGTAGAAAGAAAGTCAAGAAATATCGCGAGTCAGCCTTTTCTTGCCTGGAGAAGGTAAGTAAAGTTGCGGCTTGTTATGCAAAAATGAAGAGATGTGATAATGCAGTTCTTGCACAACGTTATTTGGTTAGTGTGTCCTTTGAATAATTTGATTTTTTTTAAATGTTATCAGGTCATAATAGCTTTTGGCGATCCAGAGTTCTTCAGTGCCGTTTTCCCAATGTTATATGAGATGTGTAATACTGCCTCCGTCAAAACGAATTCTCAAGTCCAGTCTGCAAGTGATGCTGTCAAAACAGGTTTTTACATAACCAGTGGACAATCCCATTGTTCCTATACTTTGATTGATAGCACTTTTACATCATTTTCCTGGCACATTGGATATTATGTTTAGTAAAAATTGTTGAAACTTTTAACTGGGTGAGTACTTAAGATTAGGAAATTTGTGAAATAGTTAGTTTAACGTCAGTGTTGCCTCCTGAAGATTAGAGTTTAACCATAATGATACATCCCTTAGCTCAATGTAAAGCTCATACTTGTCTTTGTAACCTGAACAGTTCGTCCACCCTTTGTTTTCAGAATCAGAAAAAGGAGAAGACGGACAAGTCCCACTTGAGAAAATTATGGAGTGCGTCAAGTCATGCATCCAAGTAGCAACCATAGATGACATTATCAGCCGGAAAGCTGATTTGATTCATGTCCTTCTAATTTCCTTATCACCTGGTTTTCTATGGAATGGTACTGGTTTCTTCTCTCACTTTATTTTCCATAAAACGGTTTATTACGGGGTTTACCAAATCTAAATTTCCTTTGGCAGTAAAAATGTCTGGGATTTCATGTCTGGGAAAGCTTTGTTCAAGGTTTCAGAGTCTATGGAATGACTCTATGGATGGCCCTTTACCTAGTGATGCCACAAAATTCGCTCATGAGGTAACCAATCACATCTACCACACGTGTATACTTTAGCCTTCTTTCTAAGTATTCTGCTTGCTTTTTTCAGTTATTTCACTCGCTGGTTCCTAAACTACTGGAATGCATAAACACAGTGAAGATAGCACAGGTATGTTCTTGTCTGCGTTGTGTTGGATTTTCTCTAATAAATTGCACCAAATGAGACCTATGGACGAATATGCAAGCATACGTTTCATGCTTGTTTGAGTAATAGCAATGAGATTCCCCAAAGATTTGGTGTTTTTTTCTTTCACGGCAAGAACTCGTATCATTAGGGCATAGATAAAGTTAATACTTGGAAGTTGATGTTCTTATTAGGTTATAGGAGTGTGTTCAACTAAGGCCGGTTTATTCCTCTCGATAAGCAGAACATTTAAGAACAAGAACCGATAGAATACATTGTTAGCAATGGTTTGGTTTGCATATGTAAATGATATTTGATTGATCTTCATATATTATCATTTGCATGCACTTGAGAAAACCAAAATAAATGTAGTGTAATAATATCTCGTCTTTTGAACTAAATCTTAATTGAAATTATCAGGTTCATGTGGCTACTTCGCAATGCATGCTTGAGCTCATCGAAGTGTATAGCAAGGTGTCGACATTGCATCCTGTGGAAGTAGATTTCAAGGGTGAGATTAACTCTTTGATTGAACTAGAAAAGAGTGAAGAAGCTAAGTCGTTGTTGAGAAAATCCAGAGATGCGCTTGCAATTCTCTCCTAAGTAAAACTCAGAGAAGAGTTTAGTTTCCATGCCTTGACATTATGTGATACAAGTTCCATTTTTTTTTCTTTTAAGTTAAACTTGTCGTCTAAAGCCGACGTGTAATAAAATATGTTGTATTACAAGATATGTAGACAAGTTAGTTTTCCAAAATTCAAATATTTTTTTCTTTTGGCTTTTATGGAATCAGTCATTCAGACAAGAAGATAACTAAATAGCCTATTGTTGTGTTTCGAATATGTATGAAGTCGCTGTCGCTCTCCCCCCCCCTCTCAATCTTTTTCAGCAGCCTCTAATCCTTTATCCCACTAATACATTTACCAAACACAAAGTCTCATCAGTGAGCTCAGATAACAAACATGCTCATCTATGACCCATTTGGAGAAGGCCGCTTTTCCGTCACAGTTTCGAGATTTATATACAAACTTTTGTTTTGGTTAACCGGAGTTGTTCATTGCTGGCTTTGGTTTCTCTTAAATTTTATCCCAAAAAATTATGGGCGTGGCTCTGTTTTTGGTTAAATTTTAACAGGTTTTGGATTAAGAAAAACGATCCAAACGAGAAACAATTTTTGTAGATATCAAATATTTGTAACAGAACCGAGAGAAATTATCCGAAACCGAACCGGAAAATTATAAAAATCTTGATGGGCCAAATCTCTAAATTCCGAAGGAATCAGACCTATAAAATCCAACCTGAACCCGAACCGAATATTTTGAATGCCCATGCCTTGTCTTTTTTGTGCACAAAGTTAAACAAAAATTGAACTGAACTTGTTACCAACCATATTTAGCTCAAATAAGTAAGTCTGTTATTTTCTCTCTCTATAATTCCCGGGAAATAATGTTTACCATTTCTCTCTCTCTCTCTGAATGTTGTCTTAGTTGTATTTTCTCTCACCTTGATTCCTCAGAATTTAATTTTGTCACAGACTTCACGATTGGTTACTGGATTAATTATTCTTTCTGAATCCAGCCCACTTCCTCCATTTCTCTGTTTCTGTTGTTCCTTTTTTTTCTTCTTCATCTCCAGATGTCACATTTGGTTTGCGGTAAAGAAGAAAAGGAAAACGTTTTTGATTCATTCTCTTGATAAATGGCTTTTCTTGATTCTGTGTTGAGACATTGGAGCCTCCTCCACATTTTGTTTCTCTCCCTATCTTTATGTTTCCTCCTCGTCAGATCACAAGAACCACCTTTCTTTACACAATCTCCACCTCCACCACCACCTCCTCCACCTCCACCTCCACCACCACCACCACCACCTCCTCCGCCACCACCACCTCCACCACCACCACCGCCTTCTTCTGCACCTCCACCACTTGTTAATGTGACAGACATTTTTCCACCACCTCCAGTAGCAGAGACAATTGCGCCTCTGCCTTCACCTACTCCTCAACAGCAGCCTCCGCAGCCCAGGTCAGAATCCCTTCCACCGCCTCCTGAGCCACGGAGGTTTGGATCACCAGATGAACCAAAGAGAGGTGGATTAAACAAAGGGGAGACGGTGGGACTAGTCTTTGCAGGGTTAGCAGCAATGTTGCAGGTCTTGGTTGTTGTCTTCTTGGTTCTCAAGAGAAGGCAACTTCTCCAGCTGAAAGAAACTCAATGACATATGCTAACAATGTCTGAATTGACACACAGCTTACTTTGTTAGTTTCAGATGTCATTTAAGAAATGTTGATTAGAGTGATGAAGATCAGAGAGAGGAGAAACTGCAAAGTGTTAACTAACAATGTAACAATCTTTTCTCAAGGATTCTTTAATGATTTGCACAAATGGTTTCTTCTTTCAAGATGAATCTGATTATGTTACAACCACTGTTATCTTGGTGCAATATATGGATTCCAAGGTGCATTCTTATGAAATGATGATTGGTTCAAACAACATTTCTATATAGATATCCTCCAATAGTATATGTACAAAAGACAAACCAAACTTTAAATCTAAAAGGACTACGCAAAAGTAGCTTCTCTTTGAAACCTCACATTCTCTCCATCATCAAATATAAAACTCTTACTTGTTCTGGAAACAGTCTTGAAGTTGTTTTCTTTAGAAACCCACCCCAGAAAGAATATACAACAGAGGACTCTAGCGACCAGAGAAAAGAAGAACAAGAACGGTGATCAACAGTGCAACGGTGAATATCAAAGCCTGTGAAAAATGCACACTTTTGTAACCAATACCCTTTATTACAGCTGATCAAGAAAGGATGTGTGTGAGAAAGAGAGAGAGAGACTCACAGCAATGGCAGAGGCAGCAAGACCAGATCTCTCGCGTGGATCTCTACGGTAATAGTTAGTGAGGTATAGAAATGTGGCAAAGTACCAAGCAAACGGGAAGAAGAACCCAAGAAGAAACCTAACATCAAAGAGGTTGGTCAAATGAATCTTCTACTGCTGCTTCAAGCAAAAGACAAGACAATAATAGTAGAAGAAGAAAGAGACTCACGAGAGCCATCCGATTCCAAAACCAAAGCAAGGAAGAGGCTTATAGAAGAGTCCTCCTAACTCATTGCCCTCACCATCACGGATTAGTACATACTTTCCTTTCTTTTGTTCCTCTATATCTGATTTTGATTATTTCAACAGTTACCAACCAATCCAATCATACTGAAATAAATAAAAATGCTCTGAACATTACTTACTCTCATTCATGGTGAAAGAATATATGTATATATATATATTTATCTTCCCCTGTCGCCAAGAAACCTGAACATCAATCAAACAGACATTTCTCATGTAATAAAAGACAAAGCTGAGTCCTTTACAATACAGATTTTTTTCTAAAGAAGCACCAAGCTGATTGATTCCTTTTGGATACTGAACATCTGAAGAAGAACGAGAAATCTCAGGAAAGATACATTCCCAAATTTATATTGTGATAATCCAATTACAAAATAGAGAGTAGAAAAACAACGAATAAACCCTTCAATTCTCAGGGGAATAAAAAGGACGAATCTTTTTGTTTTTTTTCTGAGTAAAATTTGCAAGAAAAAGAGATGAAAAGAGAAAGTACCTGGAAAATTGCAGAAAGAAGATGGATTGATCGAGAGAGAGAGAGAGACTGCCTGAGAGATTCGGGGACCGTCACCTACGGGGAAAGAGAGATTCTTGCCTTTCTTTCTCTTTCGTTGCCTTCTTCTCTATTTTGTTTTTTTTTTCTTTTCTCCACGTAGCTCGAGATTTTTTCTCAACATAACAAAACGGCAGTAAAGGAAGAGTTATAAAAAAAAAGTACGAAGTTATAAAAAAAAAAACAAAATGGCAGTAAAAAAAACAATTTTTACAAAAACTCAATATTATTTCAATCAACAAAAATAAATAATACTTCGTCCATTTTTTCTAAAAAAAAATCAATATTTAAAAAAATAGTTTCCAAAAATTTATTTTTATATTTCTGAGGTATTAATTAATGGTAAATTGTAAATTTCAAAAATAATAATTTTATTTATTAAAATTTTATTGGTTAAAATTGTTGGAAATAGTTAATTACAAAAAAAATACATTATAATCAAAATTTGATATGTTTTTGTGTGTGAAAATTTCTAAAACATACTTTTTGAAACGGATGGTCTCCAAATATATTTCTAAAACCCAAAAAAATGTGTCCAAGAAAAAACCCAAAAAGTCAAAATGGTACAGAGTGTTTGTTAAACCAGATAAATGTGAGAACAGAGACTCTTATGAGCTTTGATGTGTTGTTTTGTCATTGGTGTTGGTTCTTTCTCTGATTGTATCGAACTCGTATGCAGAAACAAAATAAGCTCTTATAGTTAGGATGTAGAGATACAAGCAAGAAGGGAGGGCTATAATGCACATCTGCAACATGAGTAAGAGTAAAAGACTAAGCGATACTAAACCATGAAAAATCTTTCCCAAGTTTTGGCTTTCCCATTGTACTGGTTTTCGTAGTTGAAAAACTAATAGACACTGGCTGGCACCTATATAACAGAAGTAACTGACAAGAAGACCACATATAATTATATACAGGTTTGTATTTGTAACACGGACTCAGTAACATAGTAAGAAGAAACACTACTACAGAAAACAACAAGGACTTACAGAGTCACTGGTGAAAAACCAAGACGGGCACTGAAAGCATCTGCAGACCATTAAAGAAAAAAACATGTCGAAGCTACAAGCAGAGGGTACTTGTGAGGTTTGGTCAAGCCCATCAGCTTTTTCAACCATGGGCCGGCTTGCACAAGTTACAAGCATACCAAACCCTTTAGATCGAATGCTAATATAACATGTGGGTTAAGTCACGTGCCGATAGAACGGTTCTTTTTCTTCAGCAACAAGGGATCACACAACATGGTTATTCAAGCTGCACAAGAGAGAGACAAAGACAAATTAGTATTCAGAGAAGCATAAAGAATATAGTTGAGCTCATATTGTTCTACCTTAGAGGCTTTGACACTAATTGTATTCGCTTGGTGGTTTAATCATCGTGGTTCTATAAGTGATTGGTTCTTGTAACACTTTATTGATCTAGTGGAGTTTGGAAGCAAAAGTTATCCCACGAGACGTATGAATTGGAGGCCGGAAACTCATTAAAGTTGTTTGTGTTCATTAGCTTAACATATTCCTTAACATACAAGTAATATGTTGGTCGCTTAGGTTTGAAATAATACAAGGCTGAAAATGTTACAGTACTAACAAATGGACAAGACTTCTATCAATGTTCTTGTAACTCTTTATTAACATTGTTCAAAGAGAAAATTCAGAATATCTTACGGTCGAGATGAAAGTTGACTAATATTTTGACTTTCTATAAGGGCCATACTCTCAGCCCATTAATAGCTTATGATTAGGCTTTCTGAATGCTATGTTGTGTATATTGTATATATACTGGAATTAGGTTTTCTCCCGTGATTGATGAGTAACCCATAGACCAAAGGAAAACACGACCGAAGCGTTACTAAGCGAAGGAGACATTTGATCCAAGAGATACGACGACAAAGCTGGTATAGTGATGATGTACGCACAGAGGAGGAAGTGGTCGGCGGAAGAAGAGGAGGCGCTTCTCGCCGGAATATGCAAGTACGGTCCGGGAAAGTGGTCTTATATTATCAACGATCCTGAGTTCAGGGCTCAACTTTCTAATCGCACTAACATTGACCTCAAGGTACATACACATTCAACTACCGTTCTTTAATTTCTATACACATTGAAACTATATAACTTGTGTTTTAAGAAAAAAAAACTATATAACTTATGTGTATATTTATGCTTTGTTGTTTACTCTTTTCTCTTGTGCAATTTGAAGGATAAATGGCGTAATATGACTATCAAGGAGGAAGCAAAGACTTTAGTTAATAAGATATGAGCAATGAATTTAGGTTTGTTAGACTTGGCCGAGGTTTGATTCTTTTGCAACATTTTATTCTTCTAAGAAAATAATGTTCTTTGGTTTCTTTATTTTAATTATTGTTTTCTAGCAGCTTGTGCTGATGGTTTATCTGACATCTTTCCCTTCATCAGCAATCAATAATGATTTTGGTATCAGTGGGTTTGGGAGGACATTCCTCCATTTCATCTTTCTAGAGTTCTTGGTCGTTTCTATGGATACTACAGCTAAGTTTTGACCTGAACAGTGAGTTTAATTGCTGAGTCAATAGTACTGATCAAAACGGATGGAAACAAATGGTTATCTAAGATTAGCTCTATCTGACAATGAGTTCGGTACCTTCTAAACGGACGAGGTTGTATAGACTAGCACAACTACGATGACTTAAAAACATTCTGATTACTTAACATTTACTAACCGCCTTTGTTGCAACTTCATGTGTTGAGCTCAGACATTCTGCAAACTTTACAAAATGGTCAAGAAATTCTTTCACCCTGGAAAAGAATGTACATAATTGCTTCAATTTCACTTATTCCTAACGTTTGACTCCAAGCATGAACATCCAGGAATATGATTAATTTACTCATATCAAGTATTTAATTAATTACACTGGATCGATCCAGTTACAAGTTTTTATTTGTGAAGATTTTTCAAGATATATGAAACAACTTTGAGACAAAGAACACGGGTGTATATCAAATTATGAATACTGATCATTCTTATTATGAGGCACAACAATATATCCATCTATAAAACTGATTTTGTTCTTTGCCTCTAAGCTAGTCGTCAGTTATAAATTTGATTGAATAATTCGTTCCATCTAGAGGCTCAGAGGTTAAATACTAATCCACGATGATCAGAGCGATGATAATGTATGAATCGAAATGTAATTTCATTGAAGAATAAATAATACAAAGCTGAGCTGAACTCATTGCTCTAATACCTCATAATATATAGAAGAGCCGATTGTAACAAACTACTTTTTTTCATTATAATTATAAAGTTTAACTATGAATAATATTCAAGTATGAGCTATCTAATAGCTTCTTAATGTTTTAACTCTTAACCGGTGTTTTTAAAACCGGACCGGAAGCTGAACTGGATAATTTTTGGGTCACGATTCAATATGGTTCGACCGGGTCAAACCTGATTCAATAAATCTGGTTTAATATATTTCTGTTGAATAAATTTAAAAGTACTGTTAGTAAATATGGTACACAATTAAAATATAAATGGATTTTAGACATCAAACTTATAAATATAAATTAATTTTATGTTTATATGGATGATTTATAGATTTTGAATAATTCTATTGGTTTTTATCAGTTTAGTAACTATGAAGTTCAGTCCAGCTATATAACCGGTTTATGGTCGAACCAATTATTAGATCCAACCCGACTATGTAACCGATTCATGGTCGAATCCGGTTCAACCGTCGGGTCGGTTCGGTTTTTGTAAGCAAATTTGCCACCAATCTTACTCTGCAATAAAGAGGAAAACAAAGGGTAAAAGTGGAAAATCCTAAACTGAATAGAAAAACAATTTCCTAAGAGAAAACCCTAAACACCACGAGAAATAAAAGGGGACTATATAAATACACGTTTTACTCTCTCTCTCTACCTCTATCAATTGATATTGCACTTTCTCTCTCTATAAACTCTTTGTTCTATCTCTTCACATTCGGGTTCAGATCCAAAGTCTTTCACTTTTGCTCTTAAAAGCTTTCATCTCTCTCCTACACAACTCAAACTCAAGGTTCGGATATATCTCTTTTTCATTATACTTTCTCTGTGTTGGTTTGGATCTTATCTGATTTAATGTCTTTGCGATTGATTTGCTTCGGACTCCTTCTGGGTCGAATTAAGTGTTTTTTTTTTTCAAATCTGTGATCGTTACAGGGATCAATTAGTGGCTTGATTTGATTTTAAGCTGGTTGATAATAACAGAGTTTAAATATTAATATAATTAACCTCGTTATATGGTTTCATGGAGAGACAAGTATATATTTGAATGGTATCTATTTATATTGGATGAACCATTAGGCTTGTTACTCTCCTGATATGAATATATATTCAGATATTAATGCTTGCTTTCCCATATAGATGGAATCTCAAGTTTGGCTATTCTGTTACATTCATTATAATTTGATAATGCTATTGTTTATTATCTTATAAGTTACTGTGTCATGTGATAATCTTTTGCTTATTAGCTTTGATTATCAACAGTTTTTTAAAAAAAGTTATTATATGGTTTCATGGAGAGAATATATATATTTGAATGGTATCTTTGATATTAGATGAACCATTAGATTGTTTCTCTCCTGACATCAATAATATTCAGATATTAATGCTTGTTTTCTTCATGGAATTTCAAGTTTGGCTATTCTGTTACATTCTGAGATTAAGCTCATGATGTTAACATATGAGTTTCAATATTAATATAACTACTAACCCATAGGATTTTTGGAGAGACTATATATATTTGGATGGTATCTAAAATATTGGATGAACCATAGGCTTGTTTCTCTCCTAACATTATTTTATTATTCAGATATTAATGCTTGCTTTCCTCTGTTCATGGAATTTTAAGTTTGGCTATTCTGTTACATTGATGATTTTTTTTTTCCAAACAAATTATGTTATTATATACTTTTATGGAGATAAATACATTTTTTGAATGGTATTTATGATATTGGATGAACCATAGTCTTGTTTCTCTCCTAACATTATATTAATCAGATATTAATGCTTGTTTTCCTCTCTTCATGGAACTTCAAGTTTGGCTATTCTGTTACATTCATATTTGATGTGTTTCGTTTACAATCTTCAAGCTATTTTTTTTTGGTGTGTTTTTAATCTAAAGCTGTTATCTTTTTGTGTGTGTTTGTTATAGTCATGGCAGGATCAGCACCAGAAGGTACACAGTTTGATACTCGTCAGTTTGACCAGAAGCTCAATGAAGTGTAAGTCTTTTAGGATCTCTACTTTCAATACTACTTGTCTCCTCTCGTGTGATTTAGCTAACTGTTGTTTCTATTTGGGTGCAGCCTCGAGGGACAAGATGAGTTCTTCACCTCGTATGATGAGGTCCATGAGAGCTTTGATGCCATGGGTCTTCAAGAGAACCTTCTTAGGGGCATCTATGCCTATGGTAAGTCAAAAAGAAGATGAATCATAGTAACATTTTTTGTATCTTTTTTCCTTTTAGCTTAGTCTCATGTGTGCTCTCCCTTATTGGTTCATTTTTATAGGTTTTGAAAAGCCATCTGCTATTCAGCAAAGAGGAATCGTACCCTTTTGCAACGGTCTCGACGTGATCCAGCAGGCACAGTCTGGTACCGGCAAAACCGCCACTTTCTGCTCTGGGGTCTTGCAGCAGCTCGACTTCACCCTTGTCCAGTGCCAGGCTCTCGTCTTGGCTCCAACCAGGGAGCTTGCTCAGCAGATTGAGAAGGTCATGCGCGCTCTAGGAGACTATCTTGGCGTCAAGGTCCACGCCTGTGTCGGTGGAACCAGTGTCCGTGAGGATCAGCGTATCCTCCAAGCCGGTGTCCACGTCGTGGTGGGAACTCCAGGTCGTGTGTTCGACATGCTCAGAAGACAGTCTCTCCGCGCTGACTCCATCAAGATGTTTGTCCTCGACGAAGCCGACGAGATGCTCTCACGCGGGTTCAAGGACCAGATCTACGACATCTTCCAGCTCCTCCCACCGAAGATCCAAGTCGGTGTGTTCTCAGCCACAATGCCGCCGGAGGCTCTCGAGATCACGAGGAAGTTTATGAGCAAACCGGTGAGGATCTTGGTGAAGCGCGACGAGCTGACTCTCGAAGGTATCAAGCAGTTTTACGTGAACGTGGAGAAGGAAGACTGGAAGCTGGAGACTCTCTGTGACCTCTACGAGACGTTGGCCATCACTCAGAGCGTCATCTTCGTCAACACTCGTCGCAAGGTGGACTGGCTCACGGATAAAATGAGGAGCCGTGACCATACGGTGTCGGCGACTCACGGAGACATGGACCAGAACACTAGAGACATTATCATGAGAGAGTTCAGGTCTGGCTCTTCGCGTGTGCTGATCACGACCGATCTCTTGGCTCGTGGGATTGATGTGCAGCAAGTGTCTTTGGTTATTAACTTTGATCTGCCGACTCAGCCTGAGAACTACCTTCACCGTATTGGTAGGAGTGGGAGGTTTGGGAGGAAAGGTGTGGCGATTAACTTTGTGACCAAGGACGATGAGAGGATGCTTTTTGATATTCAGAAGTTTTACAATGTGGTTGTTGAGGAGCTTCCATCAAACGTAGCCGATCTTCTTTGAAGAAGAGGAAGAAAAGGTTACTTGGTTTGCAAGTTTCGTATTTGATTTTTGACCCCTCTCTCTCTCTTTCTGAATCATCTCGAGACCAGTTTTTCATTTTTTTTTTCTAGTATTCAACCAACTCTTTCGAACATATGTTGTTTCTTTTTACCATTTTTCTTTTTTAATATCATGCAATGTTTACCTAATTTTCTAATCATTCGTGATTGTTAGAAGGTTTATGGATTTAGAAAACCGTCGACATAATAAATGGCCGTAATTAACAATAAGTGATATGTGCAACAAACAAATCTTAATTTTTCTTTTTTTTTAAATAAAAGAATTTGGATTGATCGACTTACGCATATTCCTTCAAATTAAAGTACAACTATTTTTAATCTAATTCAGCCAAATCAAACTAATTGTATTCATTGCATTAATTTGGTTTTTCATCTTAGGTAAGTATATTTTGATTTTTTAATAATATGGTTTTCGTTAATTTAGGAAAAATAAAATTAGAAAAAATAAAGTGATGATCTAGAACGAAATAGTATAAATACACAATGATAAATTTTAAAAGATAAGATTATTTCTTTACTTTAATGCCAAGATTATTTTTGTAAACTCTTTTTTTTATGAAATCACATTACATATAAAAATATTTTCGCTTTAAATTTTATAAATGTATTATAGTATAAATGTTATTTGGAAAATATAAAACATAAATTTAAATTTAAATTAAAAAGAAAAAGAAAAAGAAAAATCTTTTGTATTCATTAAATATACCTTAATTTCTTTTATTTAAATTAATTTTTAATAATTTGAGAAAAAAATATTTAATCAAAATTATATTGTTTAAAATATAAATTATATTATTTAAAATTATCTTTTTAATCAAAGATCGGTAAGTTGCAATGTCTGATTTTTCTTCATTTAACAACTATGAGAAGATTTCTGAAAAGACTTCTCGAAAGTTTAAGCGAAAAATAAAAACTATGAGAAGTCTTCTCCGAAGACTTAAATTTTAAGCGGAAAATTAAAAATTATGCGGGAAACTTAAATTTAAATCTTAAAAAGTATATCCTATGATCTAAGAAAACACATTAAAGCCACATGAGTTGATATTCTTGAAGTTACTTAACACTGTTGAAAGCTAAAAAACATATGTTGAAGTTGAAAATACAAGTTTTACAAAAACTAACATAGAAGATTCCCCCAAAAGTCTTCTCTCATTAGGTAGAAACATTAATAAACATGAAAATTACTAACTTCATAATTATCACTAATTATGTTATAAATTTCATTCCGGAGTCCAAACATTGACTAATATACATGAATTAATAAGAAAACATTATAAAGTTTTTTTTTAATTTTAGAGAAAATAAAAATTTATTAAACATTGACTTAGAGACTTCTTCTCTAAGAAGACTTCTAGAAGTCTTCCGACATAAAACTTCTTGGAAGTCTACCATTTAAGTCATTTTCCCAATTGCAAATTTACAAACTGAAAGTCTTCTTTTTTTGTAAATATATTGGCTTACCTTTGGTTTTGAAAAAAAAAATCTCAAAGATGTTAGAAAAGACTCTCGTGGAAGTCTTCTTATTTCTTTGTTGTTAACAAAATAAGTTTGAAGACTTCAAGAGAAATCGTCTTTAAAAAACACAGAGAAAGTCAACTGTAAAACTAACATATCCATTGATCAGGAGACTTTTGTACTCTTAGCGAACAGATCTGTAAAAATTCAAAAATCAGTCTTAGATCTAATGAGGTTCATGTTTACTTTCTTCAAGCACACATCATTTCTTAGTGAAATTTATCCACTAGTTCTTGACCAAAAATCATGAATTTGAGTAATTCTAATAAGCTTATAAATTGTGAAATAAAAAGTTGGATGAAATAAGAGAGAATCTGAAAGGGAAATGGTTTGTGTTTGTAAGAAATAAGAATATAAAAATAGAGATGTTGATTTTATGTGCATTTAAAGCTTGAAATTGGTTTTTCATGGTTGTTGGTGTATTGATGATAATAGCAATGTTGTAAATAAAAGAGGAAAGGGAAATGGTTTGTGTGTGTAAGAAATAAGAATATAAAAATGGAGATGTTGATTTTATGTGCATTTAAAGCTTGAAATTGGTTTTTCATGGTTGTTGGTGTATTGATGATAATAACAATATTGTAAATAAAAGAGGAATATAAGCATGATTGAGTAAATCAAGCAATTTCAACAAAAAAAAGCATTTTCATGAATAATTCAAACTTTTAAGGTGAATAGAAAAAAATGAAAGTTCCAAAAAAAATCATGGGTTCATTTTGCATTTAATGTTTTGTTTTGAGTCATTTTTGCAAAACCCCCAAAAATTTATCCATCGGCTTAATAGTTCTTGTTTTGTATTTTCGAATGTGCAACTTAATGGAAATTGGTTGGTTTTATGTATATCAAGAAATATTTTAAATTTAACCAAGTCAAAATATTTTTTATCTATCAAACAAATAAAAACTAGAAATTTTGAAAAAGATTTTTGGTCAAATTAGATCCTTTTATATCGAAATTTTAGAAGATACATAGCTTACTTAAATTAGATATGTTTCAATTTTGATTCATCTATAAATATGATTATCTGTGTTTGTAATTTTAAAACACATTTATTTAATTATCAAAGATGAAAAATGCTTTTCAACCTCCGCTTATTGGTCGTGTTATGCTCACAATTCTTCTTTTCGGTATGTATTTGTATTTGTATTTTCATTTAAAATTTTATTATTATATTTTACAATTATTTAAAATTAAATTTATTCTTATATCATATTATTTTATATACTTATATAATTTGTATATTGAATTCTATAATCTTGAGTTTAGCAATGTTCCCAAAATAATCAATGATAAGAAAGATATGTTCATAGTTTAAGTTTTTATTTTACTATAAAAAAACTCTTTCAACCAAAAACACTAATTTTCTGTTTTAAATAAGAAAACTGAAGTTATATTTTAACTATTGTAATAACAGGAGTAATGACGATTGCTCTGGAAAGAGGACCACCATCAAAACCAAAAACTTGTTACGACATATACCCAATCAAAACAGGAGAATGTGATATTACTCAATGTAGAACTGAATGTACCAAAAAAAGGAAAGGAGATGGTTTTTGCACTAAACAAAGCCAAGGAAAGAGTGACTGCAGATGCCTTTATAGTTGTTAACCCTGATTTCTTATCTACATTAAAACTCAAATAATATTTATAATAATACATGCCTTTATCAAAGAAAAAAAATAACAATATTATTAATTGTTGTTAGTTTTGTAGCATAATAAAGTGTATTAAGTTGCCGAATATAAATAAAAATAACAAATATTGATATGTTGGTTGTCTTTTGCCTTTTTCTTCACTAAAGTGAATTGATAAAATATTATATTAGAATTAGTACCAAAAAATCATGTAAAATTTGAAAATAAAAATAATTAAAACTTAATTGTTTACCGTGTAGCAATCTTATGGATAAAATGATATTTATTTATTTATTTATATAATTAATATTTTAGTTCTTAGTGAAATTTAAAATTAAAAGTGCTGGTGAATACCCAACACGGAACTAATGAAATATAAATGGAAGTACACAATCATATTTCATGGGAAGGCGAGTAAAATTTTGAGAAATTGCTTGCATAATATATTAAATTGGATACAAAATTTCAAAAATACACTCAATCAAAAAGATTATAATATTTACGTTTTAAAGTTTAGTGCTTATTATTGTTTAGAATTTAGTAATTAGTGGGTGAGGTTGAGTTTATAATTTTTTATTAATAATTTTTAAACATTTATAAATAATTTACGAGAGTTAATTTTGTTTTTTTTTTGTTTTTCATAAAAAAATAAGGTATTTATTAAAATGGTAACCATTTAAATGTAATAAAAATTAGAATTCCTTCTAAGTTTTTAAAGAGTGTATATATGATAATGTGACCTTTTGCAAAATTAAAGGAAAATAATGATTTATAAAGTGCTACTATATCATACATTATTTTTGAATTTCTAAATATCTAACACATATACATTATTATTTGCGAAATGATATTTTGCATTTGAGATCTCACGTTAAATACTAGAATGATACGCTTAATGAATAATAAAATGATTAAATTTTTATTAGCTAATAGAAATTTAAAACATATTTATATATAATTGAGAGAAAGTCTAAATAAATTATCAAGGAGTATTCCAACTATCTCCCATCTTCTTTTTCGGATGACAATTTTTTTTCCTTCTAAAACAATTAAGAGGAATAATGTCAAGTAATTTTTATTAGCTAATAAAAATTTAAAAAATATTTATATATAAATGAGAGAAAGTCTAAATTATCAAGGAGTAATCCAACTATCTCCCATCTTTTTTTTCGGATGACAAATTTTTTTCCTTCTAAAACCAATCAAGAGGAAAAAATGTCAAGTAATTTTTCGGATTTTAAAACTATACGAGGAAGTTCACAGACAGCATATTAATTATTCTCGTGCTCATGCATGGATATAAGTATTAAAAATATATATGATAAAAGTTACTAATATTCCAATTATATTTAAATTATTTTGTATTATATATATGATTTATTTAAATAATATTGTAATATTTTACTTTAGATATATGTAATTTAGATATATAATATTTATTCGATTGAGTTTGTAATTAGATTGTATTTACTTCTCCAAATTTAACCCTAGTATTTTTTTTTTCAATACCATAGTATTTTTTGTGCTGAAATAGAACAAAATTATAATTAATTTTGATTTTGCATTTAGATTTTTGATTTTGGTATAGAAATTTGTTAAGATCACTTAAAGCATACCAATGAAATGACCCAACAACTTTTTTTTAAAAAAGCTTCGGTAAGATCACACTGGAAATGAAATGAAAGTTGTTTTCAAACTTTTCTTTTTGACAAAGGTTGTTTTCAAACTTTTGTTATATATATTATAAATTTAGATGATTGTGTAAGTCCAAATAAATACTCTAAAAATAATAAAAAGTCTATTTTTGTAATTTCTATAGTCTTTACTTTTTAGTTTTTTTTCTTACCTCATCGTATCATCAAAATCACACGTGTTATTTATGGCAGGAATTCTTCAGATAATAAAATTAATAACATGTCATTTTAACTTTCAAACTTTTTTTGACAAAAGGTTGTTTTCAAACTATTGTTAGTATAATTTTAGATGATTGTGTAAGTCTAAATAAATAGTTTTAAAATAATAATAAGTCTATTTTACGTTATTTGTAGTCTTTACTTTTTAGTTCTTTTCTTGTCAATCTAAAAGAGACATATAGTATCATCAAGATCACACATATCATTTACGGCAGGAGTTCTTCAGATAATAAAATTAATAACACATCATGTATTGGCAACATTACATGTTCATTGGCCACGGTGAGCATCAAATGAAGTCCTAATTTCAGCGCAATATAAGTCTGTAACATAACTTGTATGATATGCAGAAGAGAGGTCGACAACAGCTTCTTCTTTAAAAACCCATATCCAGATAAGCCTTCAACGTCAAGTTCCAAAACACAGCATCACTGATTTCTAACTCGACAAACAAGCAAACACAAAAAAACAAGAAACACACAACACAACAAACAAGCAAAAGATTTGAAAAGAAAACCATGAAAATACGAATGGGGAAACTCTTAATTGCCGAACTGATTTTGAGTGACTAAAATGACCATAAGTATAAAGGCAAAATGAAATTAATGATCTCTAACGGACAAATAAATGACTGGACACGACATTCTATTTGTTTACACATTATGAATTTAGTGTCTGTCAGTCCAGTAATATAGAATTTCCCAAAAAAAATAAAGCTTTTGACAAAAAAAACATTTTTAAAACAGAGAGAAAGAAGTCGATTAAAATTACCGGACTGATTATTTATGAGTGGACTAAGTAAATCATAAGTATAAAAAGACAAATGAAACGATCAATGACTGGACGATGTTCTACTTGTTTTCACATTATGAATTTATAAAGTGTCTTATAATCAATCCGGGCAATATAGAATCTCCCTCTTCCCCCCAAAAAAGAAGCTTTTGAGAAAACAAAAAGCATTTTAAAAAACAGAGAAAGAAAGAGGATTTTGATACCTTACGGCTGAGAGAAAGGGTTACGGCGTTTACTTTGGGAATCAGAATCACGGCCGATAGCTTCGTCGTCGTGGTACATGATGTAGCTCCCGATTACAAACATGATCTTGTTTTCTATGGGTTGTATTAGGATATGAGCGACGGAGAAGAAGGGGACGGGAAGTTGCTCTCCGGCTCCATGGTTCGGAAACTGATTATTATTATTATTATTATTATTTTCTTGATGGAAAGGAGAATGGGATTATCTGATGTGAGATAGTTGGAAGTGGACTTTTTATAGATAAAAAGGAAATCTAACAACGACTACTTCCCGAAAACCAAAACAGAAACGGCTACTTTTCAAACGGCTAACACGAATTTTTTTTTTTCACTTTTAATTAAAAAAACGGCTACCTTTCAAAAAAAACAAAAATATATAATTTTTTATATAATTTTCGCTTTAATTAAAGAAAGAGGGTTATTTTCCGAAACCCAAAAAAATTAACAAAGGAAAAATTAACATTTTTAAATTTGAATGTTAATTTTTGATATATTTTTTAAAAAAAAAGTTTGCATAAGAGATATTAAATTGCATTTGGGATTTGAAATATATACCTTTTCATGTAGTAGTTCCACAATTCGTGTGTTGGTAAGGTTAGGCAGCAAATGTTTGCAATTCCAAAAAAGCCGTTATGGTTGTAGCAATAATGTAGTTTGTAATGTATTTCTTTTTCATTTTCATTAATATTAGTGTACACATACGTAAACGCAGTTCAGTACCCTCTTTCTTTTGTCTAATATCTAGTTATATAAACGATTTGAATAGTGAGAAAAAAGAATATAATTTTTGTTTTCTTTATCTATCTTCAATACACTTACATAAAACAAGAGCGATTTGCAAGAAAAATATACAATAACTGAAAAATTTGCAAAAATAGAAAAACTCTAGAAAACATGGTTGTCAGACTATTTGTCTAGGAGTATTTTACCATATACTCCTTCTTTAATTAAGTAGTTTAAATTTTAATATAAAAAAACCAACATAATAAAAAAAGTTTGTCTCCGTTCCACTGGTGTCGCCGCATCTCCGCCGCACCAGAACGTTGCCGTGCCTGCGTCTTCTCTTCTTGCTGTCGTGTTTGCGTCTTCTCTTCTCGCTGCCGTGTCTGTGTCTTTTCTTCTCGCCACTGTCACAACTCCGTCGTTCGATTGTGGGCACATGAGATGAAGCTTATGCCGAGAGGATTTAATCGAGTAGAACGGTGTTCAGTATGCGATCAATTTGTATATTTTAGGCTGGATCAAGTACTGCAGTTGGAGCATCGAGCGGTTGGATCTTCTCAGTTCGATCGATGCAAGTTGAGGATCCATTTTTGTTGTTTTTTTAAAACTAGTCCCGGTTATTTTGCATATTTTTTATTTGTTTTTTTAATTTAATTTTGAATACTGCTAGTTTCTTTTTTTTTTATTGAAACAATGTAGAGCTTCTCAACGGTGTAAGCTTAATTTATATTGTTGATATGTAAGTTAGCCGGTTATAATGTGATTTTTTAGATAATTTATAAATTAGCATGTCTATATTATTATTTAACTGGATATATTATATGTTAGCTGGTATTTAGATTTTAATTACCAGTTATACATATAGCTTATATGTCTCATTTTTAAATTAGCATTCTTATATTCTGATTTATCCGGGTACTTTACATTTTAGCTGGTATTTAATTCATATTTACCGGCTATTTTGATCGGTTAATGATTGTTATTTTGTATCAGTTCAGATAAACAAAAAATTAACTCTCTAATAAATCACAAAACATATGATTAAATTTACATGTTCGGGTAAACATAAAATTAACTCATTAACAAATCACAATACAAATGATTAAATGGTTGTTTAGCCGGTTAACATTGTACTTGAATTTTTTTGTTATTGTTAACCGGTAATATATACTAATTATCTCTACATTTTTATAGTTAGCCGGTAATATTAATGATATAATTTGTGAAATAGTCGGTTAAAAATTTTACTTGGCTTTTATGGTTATATTTAGCTGGTAATATACACTAATTATCTCAAGATTGTCATTTGAATTTTAACATTGAAAACATCTAAGACTCCGAGGACTATTCGGGGAGTTTTTAAAGGGTTTGAAATGTAGAATCTAAAAGTCTGGAGCCGATTTGTGAAACTATTTGTACACTTGAAAATATTGGAGCCACCTTGAGAATATCTAAAGGTTGGAGGGCTTGTGTTGCAAAACATAAGAAATCGCCAATATTGTTCGATATCTTCTGTAACGAGACAGAGACGGCGAGGATGAACACTATGGCTAGGCTTGAATCCGAGCATGACGACATCGGCAGAGAAAGATGAGGGAGATGGTCCGGTGAACCGAGACAAACACGACGATTTGCGGCGAAGAAGAAGAAACTTGAGGCGGAGACGTTCGTGGTGGCTCTGTTTTTAGTCGATGGCGTAGATGAACAAGGAAGATGAAGCAAGTCAACTGCGTGGACGACAGCCACGACGGAGCAAGACAGAGATGAAGGAGTGAAGAAAGGTTCGACGGAATAAACAATGAAATTGGGACAGATGAGAGATGAACATGTTTGATTTTTAGACAATGCATGTATCGATTATAGTGCTTTCTCTAGACAAAATCTTTCACACGTGGTATATCAATATAGGAACTTTGTAAATGCGTAATATTTTTAGAATGTGTTAATACTTGAAATAAGGGCATAACTGACATTAAAAAAAAAACACATCAGTAAGAAAAGCAAACTTCCATCCATGCAAATTATAGAGTTATGTTTGTATAGGGAGTGCAATATCTCATAAAACAATGGAGTTAAAACAAAATTTACTTGATCTTAAATTAAGTCTGTTGTGAGTTTGAAGTTGTATCATTAGAAGAAGTCCCACTCATGACACTCAACACCGAATGTTTCCTCTGAAGCTTCACTCTTAGCTGTCTGATCTTAGCATCAACTCTAGCCGTGAAACCAATCTTTGTCTTCTCTCTAGCCTTGGACTTCTCTCGTTTCCACATTCTCTCATCCTCTAAATCAATCTTGAAATGCTTGATCTCTTGTATAATGTGATGGTCAAGAGGGTTCACCGATCTTTGGTACGAGATGTGAAACAAGTAAGGGAGCGTTGTAGCGGCAATGACCAGGAGTGTGGTAAGCCAGAAGATCGGCGCAGGCGCTAGAACCTCGATGAGCATGTGGAAGATGTTACCAGAGAGTTTTGGTGGTAGCATACCGTAAAGGGCGAGGAAGATGTACCAAGCTCCTATGCTTCCCCAAATCATTACGTGTTGGATCCAAGTGAAGTGGCTCATGGTGAGAGCTATTTGTACATTTACTGCCCATATGATGCAAGTGAACATGGCGGTTCCCATGGCGTTCATGTCTGCGGTTTGGCCATCAGAGCGGAATGATTGGACATGGAAGATTCCGAGGTTGAGTGTGAAGATGACTATGGATGCGTAAACTCCATTCCCCATCCATCCGAGGATCCTGTACCAGTCGAAGAACAGGTTCTTGGGGCCTTGTTGATACAATGCAGGGAACTATAAAAACAGAGGCAAAGATATGAAGTTTAGGAAGTGTTTTGTTTTGTATGTGAAGATGATAAAGGGAGACTATAACCTCTAAGCAGACATCAGAAGGAACATCTTGTTCGAAAACTCCGAGAGAAATGACGGGGAGAGAAGTGAGAACAACGTTGAAGAGTAATAAGTAGGAGTCGTTGAATATTGATTGACCAGAAAATCCGGTGAAGGCTTCGAAGTAGAAGAGAGTTAGGCCAAACGCTATGTTCTTGTAGAAGAAGTAACAGATCTGTGAAAGCAACATTTACCAATGAAGATCAAGTGTATATGCTGTCTGGTGATATATCAAATTATCTGAAACGTATATACTAACCATTTGGGCTATTCTCTTGTAGCACCAATGTCCGTGGACAACAAGTAGTCTCTCCAGAAAGCGAAACTGGGCTATGGAGAAGTCACTTGCCATTACAGCCTGCAAAAAGAAAATAGAAACGTGTTTTGTTAGAAAAATAGGCGAAACTTGACTATGTATGTCTCATTGTGTTGAAGAGAAGTTTAAGCACCTGCATGCCTTCAACGCCGCTGATGCCAACACCAATATCAGCTTCTTGAATCATGCCAACATCATTTGCACCATCACCGATTGCCAAAGTTGTCTTCCCTGTTCCTTCTTTCGCTAGCCTTGTTATCTGACAAAAAAATAATCAAGACAATTGTAATGTTTGGGAAACTAATAAAATTGTTTTGAAGGTTTATGGAATTTTCCATACAAGTGCTTTCTGTTTAGGAGAGACACGACAGCAGATTACTGATGCACAGACAACTGCAAGTGCAAGAAACTGGTACTTGGCATCATCCTTCAAAGCATATGTAAGTGTCTTCCCATCAATGATCAAAGCAAACGCTGCATGTGGATCTTTTTCTATTTTGATCATCTGTGAGGCATTTGTGATCTGCATCAAAATACTCTCCTTTGCAGCCTGAACATTAAAGACATTTTTTTATCTACATCACACGAAATACTCGAATGAAACAGTAATGTACTTTTTTAATAGTTTCGACATAAGATACGTACAGTTTCGGAGTTTTGAGATGATTCCTCTACATTAGCAAATGAAATGGATATCTGCTTCATACCCTGTCGAAGTAAACTGCAGGCGTATCTGCATTTTGGCCAACCAAATCATTTAGTCCATTTAGTCTTAGAGGAGAATAAATCTTGTAAAAAAAAAAAAATCAGTTCCAGGGTCTGTGGTATTCGCAATAAAGAAGAACAAACCCTATGTTTATTGCTGTCTCCATCTTATCTCCTGTCAAAACCCATATCTTGAGACCAGCTTGGGCAAGATTATCTATGCATTGAGGAACCTGATCAAGTGAACTACAAAAAGTAAGCTGAAAAGAAGTTTTTGAAAGAGTGATATTGGGTAATCACAATGAAGTTTGTCCTATATAGCATACCCCCTTTTGCAGTTTGTCCTCTACAGCAGTAGCTCCAACAAGGATCAATTCCTTCTCCATCATATCTGATACCTCTACGAGACGTTGGCCATCACTCAGAGCGTCATCTTCGTCAACACTCGTCGCAAGGTGGACTGGCTCACGGATAAAATGAGGAGCCGTGACCATACGGTGTGGGCGACTCACGGAGACATGGACCAGAACACTAGAGACATTATCATGAGAGAGTTCAGGTCTGGCTCTTCGCGTGTGCTGATCACGACCGATCTCTTGGCTCGTGGGATTGATGTGCAGCAAGTGTCTTTGGTTATTAACTTTGATCTGCCGACTCAGCCTGAGAACTACCTTCACCGTATTGGTAGGAGTGGGAGGTTTGGGAGGAAAGGTGTGGCGATTAACTTTGTGACCAAGGACGATGAGAGGATGCTTTTTGATATTCAGAAGTTTTACAATGTGGTTGTTGAGGAGCTTCCATCAAACGTAGCCGATCTTCTTTGAAGAAGAGGAAGAAAAGGTTACTTGGTTTGCAAGTTTCGTATTTGATTTTTGACCCCTCTCTCTCTCTTTCTGAATCATCTCGAGACCAGTTTTTCATTTTTTTTTTCTAGTATTCAACCAACTCTTTCGAACATATGTTGTTTCTTTTTACCATTTTTCTTTTTTAATATCATGCAATGTTTACCTAATTTTCTTGTTACGATGCACAAATCATTCGTGATTATTGTTACAAGGTTTATGGAATTAGAAAACCGTCGACATAATAAATGGCCGTAATTAACAATAAGTGATATGTGCAACAAACAAATCTTAATTTTTCTTTTTTTTTAAAATAAAAGAATTTGGATTGATCGACTTACGCATATTCCTTCAAATTAAAGTACAACTATTTTTAATCTAATTCAGCCAAATCAAACTAATTGTATTCATTGCATTAATTTGGTTTTTCATCTTAGGTAAGTATATTTTGATTTTTTAATAATATCGTTTTCGTTAATTTACTTTAATGCCAAGATTATTTTTGTAAACTTTTTTTTTTAATGAAATCACATTACGTATAAAAATATTTTCGCTTTAAATTTTATAAATGTATTTTATTATAAATGTTATTTGGAAAATATAAAACAGAAATTTAAATTTAAATTAAAAAGAAAAAGAAAAATCTTTTGTATTCATTAAATATACCTTAATTTATTTTATTTAAATTATTTTTTAATAATTTGAGAAAAAATGATTTAAATAAAATACTTATTATTTTTAAAATATAAATTATATTATTTAAAATTATCTTTTTAAAATGGATTTTTTAAAAACTTTTAATCAAAGATTGGTAAGTCACAATGTCTGTTTTAATAACTTTTTGTTACTTCAACCTCTTATCTTTTTCAAACTAAAATTATCCAACCTCTCTCTAATCTCTTTAATCTTGAAAACACCAAATTTTACATTAATTTCTCATTTTTTGTGTTATGTCTTTCTTACTAATCTATCTTGTTTTTGAACATTTTTTATTACATGGTTCTCATCTTCCACTCATTTAAAAGTAGATCTATAAATTTTGGATATGTATTTTTGTGATTTTTATTAAGGTAATCTAGCTCATCTTCCACTCATTTTCTATGTTTTGAAGTCATTTGAACGTTTTTGGATATGCAGATTTTTTAGAGCTGAGTCAGGTTTTGGAAGACTTGTGAGAAATATTCTCGGAAGTCTTTTAACATATAATGCAGTAGAAGACTTTTCAGATCATTCTTCGAGAAAGTCTTTGTGGAGGAATATTCTCTAACTCTATATGTAATAATTTTGTTTATGATCTGTTTTGTGATTTGTATGTATACTTTTTTTGTTGTAGATTCTTTTGTAAATCTAAAGAGATGTTAATGAAAAGAGATTGGTAAATATGTTCATGTCTACAAAATTATTTTACCAAAAGTACTTGACATTATTGAAGTTATTGATCTAACTTCAATAGCAAAACACAATAACACAAAAATTTAGTCAAATTTACTAAAATTAAGGAGAACACTTCTCAAGAAAACTTAATCATATTCACAAAAAATCAAACATTACATAAGTTCAAACATATAATACTTTGACTAGAAGACTTCTCGAAAGTTTAAGCGAAAAATTAAAACATATGAGAAGTCTTCTCGGAAGACTTAAATTTTAAGCAGAAAATTCAAATATAAGCGGAAAATTAAAATTTATGCGGGAAACTTAAATTTTATTTTAAATCTTAAAAAATATATCTTATGATCTAAGAAAACACATTAAGCCACATGAGTTGATATTCATGAAGTTACTTAACACTATTGAAAGCTAAAAAACATATGTTGAAGTTGAAAATACAAGTTTTACAAAAACTAACATAGAAGACTCCCCCAAAAGTATTCTCTCATTAGCTAGAAACATTAATAAACATGAAAATTACTAACTTCGTAATTATCACTAACTTAAGTTATGAATTTCATTCAGGAGTTCAGACATTGACTAATATACATGAATTAATAAGAAAACATTATAAAGTTTTTTTAATTTTAGAGAAAATGAAAATTTATTAAACATTGACCTAGAGATTTTTAAAGACTTTTAGAAGTCTTCCGACATAAGACTTCTTGGAAGTCTACCATTTAAGTCATTTTCCCAATTGCAAATTTACAAACTGAAAGTCTTTTTTTTTGTAAATATTGGCTTACTTTTGGTTTTGAAAAAAAAAAATCTCAAAGATGTCAGAAAAGACTTGTGGAAGTCTTCTCATTTCTTTGTTGTTAACAAAATAAGTTTTAAGATTTCAAGAGAAATCGTCTTTAAAAAACACAGAGAAAGTCAACTGTAAAACTAACATATTCATTGATGAGGAGACTTTTGTACTCTTAGCGAACAGATCTGTAAAAATTCAAAAATCAGTCTTAGATCTAGTGAGGTTCATGTTTACTTTCTTCAAACACACATCATTTCTTAGTGAAATTTACCCACTAGTTCTTGATAAAAAATCATGAACTTGAGTAATTCTAATAAGCTTATAAATTGTGAAATAAAAAGTTGGGATGAAATAAGAGAGAAACTGAAAGGGAAATGGTTTGTGTGTGTAAGAAATAAGAATATAAAAATGGAGATGTTGATTTTAGGTGCATTTAAAGCTTGACATTGGTTTTTCATGGTTATTGGTGTATTGATAATAATAGCAATGTTGTAAATAAAAGACGAATATAAGGATGACTGAGTAAATCAAGCAATTTCAAAAAAAAAAGGCATTTTCATGAATAATCCAAACTTTTAAAGTGAATAGAGAAAATGAAAGTTCCAAAAAAATCATGGGTTAATTTTGCATTTAACGTTTTGTTTTGAGTCATTTTTGCAAAACCCCCAAAAATTTATCCATCGGCTTAATAGTTCTTGTTTTGTATTTTTTGAATGTGTGACTTAATGGAAATTGGTTGGTTTTTATGTATATCAAGAAATATTTTAAATTTAACCAAGTCAAAATTTTTTTATCTATCATACAAATAAAAACTAGAAATTTTGAAAAAAAAATTTTGGTCAAATTAGATCCTTTTATATCGGAATTTTAGAAGATACATAGCTTAAATTAGATATGTTTCAATTTTTGATTCATCTATAAATATAATTATCTGTGTTTGTAATTTTAAAACACATTTATTTAATTATCAAAGATGAAAAATGCTTTTCAACCTCCGCTTATTGGTTGTGTTATGCTCACAATTCTTCTTTTCGGTATGTATTTGTATTTGTATTTGCATTTTAAATTTTATTATTATATTGTACAATTATTTAAAACTAAAGTTATTGTGATATCATATTATTTTATATACCTATATAATTTGTATATTGAATTCTATAATCTTGAGTTTAGCAATGTACCCAAAATAATCAATGACTAAGAAAGAGATGTTCATAGTTGAAGTTTTTCTTTTCCTATATAAAAAAAAACTCTTTTAACCAAAAATACTAATTTTCTGTTTTAAATATGAAAACTGAAGTTATATTTTAACTATTGTAATAACAGGAGTAATGACGATTGCTCAGAAAAGAGGACCACCGTCAAAACCAAAAACTTGTATCGACATGTACCCAATCAATAAAGGAGAATGTGATATTACTCAATGTAGAACTGAATGTATCAAAAAAAGGAAAGGGGATAGTTTTTGCACTAAAAAAAGCGACGGAACGAGTGACTGCGTATGCCTTTATAGTTGTTAACCCTGATTTTTTATCTACATTAAAACTCAAATAATATTTATAATAATACATGACTTTATCAAAGAAAAAATAACAATATTATTAATTGTTGTTAGTTTTGTAGCATAATAAAGTGTATTAAGTTGCCAAATCTAAATAAAAATAACAAATATTGATATGTCGGTTGTCTTTTGCCTTTTTCTTCATTAAAGTGAATTGATAAAATATTATATTAGAATTAGTACCAAATTTCATGTAAAATTTGAAAATAAAAATAATGAAAACTTAATTGTTTACCATGTAGCAATCTTATGGATAAAATGATTTTTATTTATTTATATATTTAATATTTTAGTTCTTAGTGAAATTTAAAATTAAAAGTACCGGTGAATATCCAACACAAAACTAATGAAATATAAATGGAAGTACACAATCATATTTCATGGAAAGGCGAGTGAAATTTTGAGAAATTGCTTGCATAATATTAAATTGGATACAAAATTTTCAAAAATACACTCAATCAAAAATATTATAATATTTATGTTTTAAAGTTTAGTGCATATTGTTTATAATTTAGTAATTAGTTGGTGAGGCTGAGTTTATACATTTTTATAAATAATTTTTAAACATTTATAAATAATTTATGAGAGTTAATTTTTTTTTGTTTTTCATAATAAAATTATGGTATTTATTAAAATGGTAACCATTTAAATGTAAATTTTAATTGTTAGAATTCATTCTAAGTTTTTAAAGAGTCTATATATGATAATGTGATCTTTTTCAAAATTAAAGTAAAATAATGATTTATAAACTATAACTATATCATACATTATTTTTTAATTTCTAAATATCTAACACATATACATTAATATTTTTGAAATGATATTTTGCATTTGAGATCTCACATTAAATACTAGAATGATACGCTTAAAGAATAATAAATGATTAAATTTTTATTAGCTAATAGAAGTTTAAAAAATATTTATATATAAATGAGAGAAAGTCTAAATTATCAAGGAGTAATCCAACTATCTCCCAGCTTCTTTTTTGGATGACAATTTTTTTTCCTTCTACAACCAATCTAGAGGAATAATGTCAAGTAATGTTTATTAGCTAATAGAAATTTAAAACATATTTATATATAAATGAGAGAAAGTCTAAATTATCGAGGAGTAATCCAACTATCTCCCATCTTTTTTTTCGGATGGCAAATTTTTTTCCTTCTAAAACCAATCAAGAGGGATAATGTCAAGTAATTTTTTGGATTTTAAAACTATACGAGGAAGTTCATAGACAACACATATTAATTATTCTCGTGCTCATGCATGGATATAAAAGTATTAAAAAATATATGATAAAAGTTATTAATATTCCAATTATATTTAAATTATTTTGTATTATATATATTATAATATTTTAGTTTAGATATATGTAATTTAGATATATAATATTTATTCGATTGAGTTTTTATATTAGATTGTATTTACTTCTCCACATTTAACCATAGTATTTTTTGTTTCAATACCATAGTATTTTGTGCTGAAATAGAACAAAATTTTAATTAATTTTGCATTTAGACTTTTGATTTTGGTATAGAAATTTGTTAAGATCCCTGAAAGTGTACCAATGAAATGACCCGACAACTTCTTTTTATAAAGTTTTGGTAAGATCACACTGGAAATGAAATGAAGGTTGTTTTCAAACTTTTCTTTTTGACAAAAGGTTGTTTTCAAACTTTTGTTATATATTATAAATTTAGATGATTGTGTAAGTCTAAATGAATATTCTAAAAATAATAATAAGTCTATTTTTTGTAATTTAGTCTTTACTTTTTAGTCTTTTTCTTGCCAATCTAACAGAGACATCGTATCATCAAAATCACACGTGTCATTTATGGCATGAGTTCTTTAGAGAATAAAATTAATAATATATCATTTAACTTTCAAACTTTTTTTTTTGATAAAAGGTTGTTTTAAAACTATTGTTAGTATAATTTTAGATGATTGTGTAAGTCTAAATAAATACTTTTAAAATAATAATAAGTCTATTTTATGTAATTTCTATAGTCTTTACTTTTTAGTTCTTTTCTTGTCAGTCTAAAAGAAACATGGTATCATCAAGATCACAAATATCATTTATGGCAGGAGTTCTTCAGATAATAAAATTAATAACACATCATGTGTAATGGCAACATTACATATTCATTGGCCACGGTGAGCATCAAACGAAGTCCTAATTTCAGCGCAATACATCGATGAACTATAAGTTTGTAACATAACTTGTATGATATGCAGAAGAGAGGTCGACGACAGCTTCTTCTTTAAAAACCCATATCCAGATAAGGCTTCAATGTCAAGTTCCATAACACAGCATCACTGATTTCTAACTCGACAAACAAGCAAACACGAAAAAACAAGAAACACACAACACAACAAACAAGCAAAAGATTTGAAAAGGAAACCATGAAAATACGAATGGGGGAAACTCTTAATTGCCGAACTGATTTTGAGTGACTAAAATGACCATAAGTATAAAGGCAAAATGAAAGAAATTAATGATCTCTAACGGACAAATAAATGACTGGACACGACATTCTATTTGTTTACACATTATGAATTTAGTGTCTATCAGTCCACTAATATAGAATTTCCCCCAAAAAAAGCTTTTGACAAAAAAAAAACATTTTTAAAACAGAGAGAAAGAAGTCGATTAAAATTACCGGATTGATTATTTATGAGTGGACTAAGTAAATCATAAGTATAAAAAGACAAATGAAACGTTACGATCGCTAACGATCAATGACTGGACGCTGTTCTACTTGTTTTCACATTATGAATTTGTCTTATAATCAATCCGGGCAATATAGAATCTCCCTCTTCCCCCCCAAAAAAAGAAGCTTTTGAGAAAACAAAAAGCATTTTAAAAAACAGAGAAAGAAAGAGGATTTTGATACCTTACGGATGAGAGAAAGGGAGACGGCGTTTACTTTGGGAATCAGAATCACGGCCGATAGCTTCGTCGTCGTCGTACATGATGTAGCTCCCGATTACAAACATGATCTTGTTTTCTATGGGTTGTATTAGGATATGAGCGACGGAGAAGAAGGGGACGGGAAGTTGCTCTCCGGCTCCATGGTTCCGAAACTGATTATTATTATTATTTTCTTGATGGAAAGGAGAATGGGATTATCTGATGTGAGATCGTTGGAAGTGGACTTTTTATAGATAAAAAGGAAATCTAACAACGGCTACTTCCCGAAAACCAAAACAGAAACGGCTACTTTTCAAACGGCTAACACGAATTTTCTTTTTTTCACTTTAATTAAAAGAAACGACTACCTTTCAAAAACAAAAACAAAAAAAATATAATTTTTTTTTATAATTTTAAAGAAAGAGCGGTTATTTTCCGAAAACCCAAAAAAAAATTAACAAAGGAAATATTAACATTTTTAAATTTGAATGTTAATTTTTGATATATTTAAAAAAAAATAGTTTGCATAAGAGATATTAAATTGCATTTGGGATTTGAAATATATACCTTCTCATGTAGTAGTTCCACAATTCGTGTGTTGGTAAGGTTAGGCAGCAAATGTTTGCAATTCCAAAAAAGCCGTTATGGTTGTAGCAATAATGTAGTTTGTAATGTATTTCTTTTTCATTTTCATTAATATTAGTGTGTACACATACGTAAACGCAGTTCAGTACCCTCTTTCTTTTTTCTAATATCTAGTTATATAAACGATTTGAATAGTGAGAAAAAAATAATATAATTTTTGTTTTCTTTATCTATCTTCAATACACATATAAGAAAGAGCGATTTGCAAGAAAAAATATACAATAACTGTAAAATTTGCAAAAATGGAAAAGCTCTAGAAAACATGGTTGTCAGACTATTTGTCTAGGAGTATTTTACCATATGTCCCTTCTTTAATTAGGTAGTTTAAATTTTAATATAAAAAGCCAACATATATTATTATATATATATCTATATACACGTAATGAAAAAAATTTGTCTCCGTTCCACTGGTGTCGCCGCATCTCCGCCGCACCAGAACGTTGCCTGCGTCTTCTCTTCTTGCTGCCGTGTCCGCGTCTTCTCTTCTCGCTGCCGTGTCTGTGTCTTCTCTTCTCGCCGCTGTCACATCTCCGTCGTTCGATTGTGGGCACATGAGATGAAGCTTATGCCGAGAGGATTGAATCGAGTAGAACGATGTTCAGTAAGCGATCAATTTGTATATTTTGGGCTGGATCGAGTACTGCAGTTCGAGCATGATAAATCAAGCGGTTGGATCTTCTCAGTTCGATCGATGCAAGTTGAGGATCCATTTTTGTTGTTTTTGCAAAACTGGTCCCTGTTATTTTGCATATTTTTTATTTGTTTTTATTGATTTAATTTTGAATGCTGCTAGTTTTTTTTTTATTGAAACAATGTAGAGCTTCTCAACAGTGTAAGCTTTAACTTATATTGTTGATATGTAAGTTAGCCGGTTATAATGTGACTTTTTAGATAATTTATAAATTAACATGTCTATATTATTATTTAACTGGATATATTATATGTTAACTGATATTTAGATTTAAATTACCAGTTATACATATAGCTTATATGTCTCATTTTTAAATTAGCATTGTTATATTTTGATGTATCCGGATACTTTACATTTTAGCTGGTATTTAATTCATATTTACCGGCTATTTTGATCAGTTAATGATTGTTATTTTGTATCAGTTCAGATAAACAAAAAATTAACTCTCTAATAAATCACAAAACATATGATTAAATTTACATGTTCGGATAAATATAAAATTAACTCATTAACAAATCACAATACAAATGATTAAATGGTTGTTTAGCCGGTTAACATTGTACTTGAATTTTTTTGTTATTGTTAACCGGTAATATATACTAATTATCTCTACATTTTTATAGTTAGCCGGTAATATATACAAATTAATGATATAATTTGTGAAATAGTCGGTTAAAAATTTTACTTGGCTTTTATGGTTATATTTAGCTGGTAATATACACTAATTATCTCAAGATTGTCATTTGAATTTTAACATTGAAAACATCTAAGACTCCGAGGACTATTCGGGGAGTTTTTAAAGGGTTTGAAATGTAGAATCTAAAAGTCTGGAGCCGATTTGTGAAACTATTTGTACACTTGAAAATATTGGAGCCACCTTGAGAATATCTAAAGGTTGGAGGGCTTGTGTTGCAAAACATAAGAAATCGCCAATATTGTTCGATATCTTCTGTAACGAGACAGAGACGGCGAGGATGAACACTATGGCTAGGCTTGAATCCGAGCATGACGACATCGGCAGAGAAAGATGAGGGAGATGGTCCGGTGAACCGAGACAAACACGACGATTTGCGGCGAAGAAGAAGAAACTTGAGGCGGAGACGTTCGTGGTGGCTCTGTTTTTAGTCGATGGCGTAGATGAACAAGGAAGATGAAGCAAGTCAACTGCGTGGACGACAGCCACGACGGAGCAAGACAGAGATGAAGGAGTGAAGAAAGGTTCGACGGAATAAACAATGAAATTGGGACAGATGAGAGATGAACATGTTTGATTTTTAGACAATGCATGTATCGATTATAGTGCTTTCTCTAGACAAAATCTTTCACACGTGGTATATCAATATAGGAACTTTGTAAATGCGTAATATTTTTAGAATGTGTTAATACTTGAAATAAGGGCATAACTGACATTAAAAAAAAAACACATCAGTAAGAAAAGCAAACTTCCATCCATGCAAATTATAGAGTTATGTTTGTATAGGGAGTGCAATATCTCATAAAACAATGGAGTTAAAACAAAATTTACTTGATCTTAAATTAAGTCTGTTGTGAGTTTGAAGTTGTATCATTAGAAGAAGTCCCACTCATGACACTCAACACCGAATGTTTCCTCTGAAGCTTCACTCTTAGCTGTCTGATCTTAGCATCAACTCTAGCCGTGAAACCAATCTTTGTCTTCTCTCTAGCCTTGGACTTCTCTCGTTTCCACATTCTCTCATCCTCTAAATCAATCTTGAAATGCTTGATCTCTTGTATAATGTGATGGTCAAGAGGGTTCACCGATCTTTGGTACGAGATGTGAAACAAGTAAGGGAGCGTTGTAGCGGCAATGACCAGGAGTGTGGTAAGCCAGAAGATCGGCGCAGGCGCTAGAACCTCGATGAGCATGTGGAAGATGTTACCAGAGAGTTTTGGTGGTAGCATACCGTAAAGGGCGAGGAAGATGTACCAAGCTCCTATGCTTCCCCAAATCATTACGTGTTGGATCCAAGTGAAGTGGCTCATGGTGAGAGCTATTTGTACATTTACTGCCCATATGATGCAAGTGAACATGGCGGTTCCCATGGCGTTCATGTCTGCGGTTTGGCCATCAGAGCGGAATGATTGGACATGGAAGATTCCGAGGTTGAGTGTGAAGATGACTATGGATGCGTAAACTCCATTCCCCATCCATCCGAGGATCCTGTACCAGTCGAAGAACAGGTTCTTGGGGCCTTGTTGATACAATGCAGGGAACTATAAAAACAGAGGCAAAGATATGAAGTTTAGGAAGTGTTTTGTTTTGTATGTGAAGATGATAAAGGGAGACTATAACCTCTAAGCAGACATCAGAAGGAACATCTTGTTCGAAAACTCCGAGAGAAATGACGGGGAGAGAAGTGAGAACAACGTTGAAGAGTAATAAGTAGGAGTCGTTGAATATTGATTGACCAGAAAATCCGGTGAAGGCTTCGAAGTAGAAGAGAGTTAGGCCAAACGCTATGTTCTTGTAGAAGAAGTAACAGATCTGTGAAAGCAACATTTACCAATGAAGATCAAGTGTATATGCTGTCTGGTGATATATCAAATTATCTGAAACGTATATACTAACCATTTGGGCTATTCTCTTGTAGCACCAATGTCCGTGGACAACAAGTAGTCTCTCCAGAAAGCGAAACTGGGCTATGGAGAAGTCACTTGCCATTACAGCCTGCAAAAAGAAAATAGAAACGTGTTTTGTTAGAAAAATAGGCGAAACTTGACTATGTATGTCTCATTGTGTTGAAGAGAAGTTTAAGCACCTGCATGCCTTCAACGCCGCTGATGCCAACACCAATATCAGCTTCTTGAATCATGCCAACATCATTTGCACCATCACCGATTGCCAAAGTTGTCTTCCCTGTTCCTTCTTTCGCTAGCCTTGTTATCTGACAAAAAAATAATCAAGACAATTGTAATGTTTGGGAAACTAATAAAATTGTTTTGAAGGTTTATGGAATTTTCCATACAAGTGCTTTCTGTTTAGGAGAGACACGACAGCAGATTACTGATGCACAGACAACTGCAAGTGCAAGAAACTGGTACTTGGCATCATCCTTCAAAGCATATGTAAGTGTCTTCCCATCAATGATCAAAGCAAACGCTGCATGTGGATCTTTTTCTATTTTGATCATCTGTGAGGCATTTGTGATCTGCATCAAAATACTCTCCTTTGCAGCCTGAACATTAAAGACATTTTTTTATCTACATCACACGAAATACTCGAATGAAACAGTAATGTACTTTTTTAATAGTTTCGACATAAGATACGTACAGTTTCGGAGTTTTGAGATGATTCCTCTACATTAGCAAATGAAATGGATATCTGCTTCATACCCTGTCGAAGTAAACTGCAGGCGTATCTGCATTTTGGCCAACCAAATCATTTAGTCCATTTAGTCTTAGAGGAGAATAAATCTTGTAAAAAAAAAAAAATCAGTTCCAGGGTCTGTGGTATTCGCAATAAAGAAGAACAAACCCTATGTTTATTGCTGTCTCCATCTTATCTCCTGTCAAAACCCATATCTTGAGACCAGCTTGGGCAAGATTATCTATGCATTGAGGAACCTGATCAAGTGAACTACAAAAAGTAAGCTGAAAAGAAGTTTTTGAAAGAGTGATATTGGGTAATCACAATGAAGTTTGTCCTATATAGCATACCCCCTTTTGCAGTTTGTCCTCTACAGCAGTAGCTCCAACAAGGATCAATTCCTTCTCCATCATATCTGATACCTTCTCCAGCAATTCATCTCTATCAGCTCCAACAGAAGTTTTGGCTTTATGAAATTCACTGTTCCATTCCGAATACTCTGCTTCATCCAGCTTTCTATATCCGAGTGCCAATGTACGTAAACCAGCTTCACCGTATTCATTCAAGTGCTTGGTAGTAGCTCCTAGATAATCTTTACCTTTCTTTGATAACCGTTCAAATATGATGCTACAAAAATTAAAAGGAAAAACATTAAAGTTCGCGTAGAAGAAGTGATAATCAATGTGGATAATGGAACTAGCTTGAAGTTATGTATCCAAACCTGTCAGCACCTTTACAGAGTAGAAGAATCTGCCCTTCCTCATCCCTGATAATGGCAGACATTCTTTTTCTTTTGCTAGTGAAGTCTAGAAGATTTAACACTTTGTATTCTCTGTAAAAATAACCACCACATGATTAGACATCTACATGAAACACATCAACTGATTAATTTACAGTCTCACCTATCAACTGGCTGGCCTGAAGGTGAAAACCGTTCAGCAATAAAAACACTTGTTTGAGTTCTCTTAGTAAACTCAAAACCAAACTCCCTAGAAGCAACAAGGAAAGCAACTTCATCAGGAGACTCGGCTTCATAAGTACACTTTCCAGTATCTTCATCCACCTCAGGAATAGCAGTATGACAAACCGCTAGTATACGGAAAAACATCAAAATCTCATCAGGATTCGGCTCATTTACCCAGTTATCATCCATCAGACGGTTATCCTCGAAACTAAACCCCTTAATGCCAGTTGTCTGCTTCCGATCCTTTTCATCACTAGCAGTGATTACAGTCTCCAACTCAAAATCTGAGGACGTCCTGCTGGCAAGTTTGGTGTAGCGTTGTGTCCTGACTGTACTCATTGGAACGTTTGTAATCTCATCACCTTGCTCCTCGAGATCCATCGCCATCTGCTTTGCAGCAGCTAGTTCCACTTCACTGGCACGGACACCGTAAGAAGTACCAGCGATTGAGCATTTCAGAAAGTCCATCTGGTTACACGTCAAAGTTCCTGTTTTATCAGAAAGGATGGTATCAACTTGTCCCAGCTCTTCGTTCAAATTCGATGTGCGTGCCTGAGCTGGAGTCCCGCTCTCGCTGTCATACAACTGCAAGTCTTGATTAATGAAAGATGCTTGCAAGACTTTCACTAACTCGATGGAAACATACAGCGAGATGGGAATCAAGTAGCCGTAAAGCAACAGAGCAGTGATCAAATGGACTACCCAAGCGTAGAGAGGATTCTTTGGATTCGTTAAGCTCTCAGGCCTGTCTGGTCGCAAGTACCACCAGTTTCCCATTTGAACTTTCGTCATCACGGCAAACCCGAGAGAGCTGATGAAGGAGACAAACAAAAGAAGCGCAAAGAGAGTGTATATAATATAATCCATTCTCTTCTCAATGCTGCTTCTCTTTGAAGGAGACTTGGTCGAATTCTGCATGACTTTCGTGTCATGACCGGTGAAAACCACAACCCCATAGATATAAGTGGTGTTCCTCAGCTTAGAATCTCTCAGCAGAATCTGGTTAGGATCAAGTGGATAAACCTGCCCATCACACTCAAGGTTCCCAACGAAGGTATACAAGTTGGGATTCGGGTCTTCGCATTTGATAATCCCAGAGAAACTCTGAAAAGACTCATCCTTTTCCAACGCCAAGGTAGCATCCAAACACCTCTTAACTTTCAAGTTAGTCTCCCCATCTAAGTTCATCGTCTCCACATAACATATCCCATCCTCGTAGCTGCTCGACAACAAGAGCAAATCAGCAGGAAAAAACTCATCTTTATCAACTCTCACCACATCCCCGACACGAAGCTTCTTCCACATCCTACGACCAAATTCACCATGTCCTTTATGAACACAAGCCTTCCTCGAGTTCACCCCCACGTCCTGCATAAACCTCCGCCAGTCCTCCAAGGCCTCTTTACCCATACTAAGCCCAACGACGAAAACAAGCGGAGCAATCATGCTCCACTTGTTGAAAGGCGAGAGAGGGAAGACGGAGAGGATGGCAGCGACGAGGAAGTAGAAGTTGGCGACGCGGTGGAACTGCTCGTAGAGGCATTTGGGGAGGAAAGTGAGCATGTTGTACCTAGTGGTGGAGACGTAGTTGGATCTGTACCTGAGGAGCTTAGTCGCTAAGTGGAGATGAGGCTGGTTGCAGTGGACGATGCGGGTGTAGCCTGGTCCGTTGATGACGTGGGGGCCTTGATCGTCGAGCGTTTTGGGCCTGAGGCATCTGAACGTGTAGAAATGGCTCTTCTTGATCCTTGATCTAATTCTACTACGACGAGCCATTTGATTTGGAACCTCCTCAATGTTACTGCCAGATTCGAACAAAACGTGTTAGATTTTGAAATTAGGTTGTTCGATTTTGCCCTAGATGATGACAATCAGATAACTTGTGACACAAGAGAGAGGTGGAGATCACGTGAATGTCACGTTATATACAGAGAGAGAGAGAGATCGGAGAAAATCTCCGAGGCGAGATGTACCTGAAATCGGGGAGGCTCGTTCATGATCAACGCGAAGGTAGGCGTGTTCACGGTGTAAGAGAATCGCCGATCCTCGATGCGAGAAGAGGAACGTAAACGAAAACGCTACGAGAGAGAGACAGAGATTGAAAATTTTGGGAGGGAGAAGGAAGGAGATTGGCTATGGCTCCTCTCGTTCTCTCTCTCTCTTCTCCTCCTTCACTCTCTCTCGGACTGCAACTCAAAACCAACGCAGCAATTTTCGTTGTATGTAGCTTCCTTTTTTTTTAATTAAATATTAGCCTTTATTTTATTTTTTATTTTAAAACTAATCTGGTTGGTAATTTTTTAATTTAGTTTACATATTTTAGATTCATTGCAGTCAGCACTGAAATAAATAAATAAAAAAGTAGAGAGATTACTACAAATCATGTTGAATCTATTTACATAAACCAATTTTCTACTTCTACCAAGTCAATTCATGTTGAAGAAGGTGTCGACACCTGCAGAATGGCCAGCTTTCTCTGCACATTTGGAAGAATTCAACCGCAATAAGATTTTCTTTCCCGAATTCCGGATCAGACATATACAAGAGCACAAAACACTTTGGCGGACAAGCTTGCACGTGGTGCGAGGAGTTCTCCTTCAGCTATGCTTTATGTCAATTCTACCCCATCGATTTGGCTCTATGAATCGGGTGATTTAGTTACCTAGTTATGTTGTCAAAAAAAAAAAAAAACCAATTTTCTACTCAGCACTGAGATAAAAAAGGTAAAGAATATTCTTTCAATTAATAAAATCTATTTATATAAGCAAACCAATTTTCTACTGATTAAATTGTTAACCATAGTGTTTCTGCTTTTTGTTGGTATAATACACGCACGCACAGAGCACATGGATCAAAAACCAGTTTGGACCGTTTTGGTTTATGCATCAAACCGTAAACCTCCTCTCATCTCCGGTTTAGCACTTGTTTTTCTTTCCTTTCTTTTGCAGTCAATTCACAAATCGGAGCAAGTTTTATTGATGATCTCACACTACAAACGCAAATGAAAAGTTCATACATTTTTTCAATACACTCATAAGCAAACCACTTGATTTTTTTTTAAACAGAATATATATATCAGAACATTAATAATTAATACATAAGTGATAGTTAATAGTAGTGGCTGATTGATGCTGCAAACTGAAGATGTTGTGCAAAGATGAACAACAAGTATCTAGAATTTGCTCAAAAACCATGGATCTTGATGTTATCCTTCTTCACAAGACCAGCCTGCTTGAACACTCTTAAGATCAGAACACACAAATCTTTTGCTATAAACCAACTTCAAACGAACAAAAAAACAAATGGTTCTACCTGAACAAGGAAGGTGGACACGTTCTTCCTCTGATCACCTTGAAGCTGAATAACCTACAATTTATAGAAAATCCTCAACTCATGATAAAGTATATATATTTTCAAATTTAAATATTTATCTGTTTATTACAAAAAAAACTAGTCATCAGGACTAGTATTCTTGTTAGAAACCACAATTGCTTGACTATATAGAACAAAACTTGCCTAGTAGACAGAAGTAATCAAAAGAGGATACAAAGACAGACCTGTCCTAGCTCAGAGTCTTGGACGACAGTGCCATTGCAGCAAAACTCTTTCTTGAGGTCTTTGAGGATCTTGGTATAGCTGTACTCTTTCTTAAGGCCCTGGACAGTGGTCAGGCTTTTTCTACCATTACGCTGCTGAACACGTATGTGCACGTATTCCTTTGTTCCAGCTCCAGCTCCAGCGTCCTCAGCATTTGCATCAGCAAACGGATCTTTATACAAGCACCAAACAAACAGGATACAAATAAAATAAAATTAGCTTCCAATCAATTTATTACATAATTAATATTAAAAAGAGTATCAACCATAAAGCGGGTTTAATTAAGTTGAAAAATTTACCAAAGGCAGTGGGGACTTGAACTTCAAGATCTGACATGAACCTTTATCTGAAACAAGGGAGCAAACTCGACAAAGGACGCTGAAGCCTGTACAACGACATGAAAACTCGTATTAAGACAAGTGATTTCATTACAGAACACGAAAGTGACAACTCGTGATCATCGTAGTTAATGATCGTGAAACCGTAACATATATATTTCTAGATCGAATACATACAATAAGATATTCATAATCGGATCTCAAATCGATTTTGGAGTCAACTTCTCCTGGAAAAACGAATCATTTGCGATGAATCGAATACACAAAATAAAAAAGATCTTATCAAGATCAGAGAATATAAATAATCTACAAAACTCTGAAGAGAAAAAAAAACTTGATCCAAGAATCATGGAATTGAGTATCGGAAAAGAAACATGAATCAAGGAGAAAGAGATCGAGATGAATCACCTGATGTAGATTTATTAGGGTTTCGATGATTTGAAATGACGAGAAATGAAAACCCAGTATTCGGATAAAAGGTAGCTTATGTCTTGTCTTGTCTGGTCTGGGAGGGGAAGAGGACAACAAACACGAGAGGAAGAGCTACAAAATCGATTTCTCTTAATTATTATTTTAAAAAAATTTAAGCAGCACTATTGGGTCTTAATAAGGCCCAACTTGTTTTGGATTAACAAAGACCAGATTATTGAGCGTGGTTGAAGCATTACCATTGAGATCTCCTGAAATAATATAGGGTTTAGTCCATGCTGGGAATCTCACCACCTGGTTTGATCCTATCAAACTAGGCTTCGGAATTTTAACCGGATCCAAAAATTACAAACCAAAACCAATCAGGAAGAACAGGTTTTACGCTAAAATACTTATTGTGTACAGACTCGCGGATCACGGTTTGAGTCTGATTTCTACCAGAAATCCGATCAGATCTTTATTACTTATAAAATTTGTATATGTTAAGTACTTTTGAGTATTTTTCGGTACTATGAGTATTTTTTTATATTTGGATTCAGGGTTTTAGATTTCAGATAGTTTGGGTTTCATATTATATTTCAAATTTTTAGAAAAATATTTTGGTTATTCAAATAAAATTTTGAGTATTTTATGGGTTTTCGGATTGAATTTTGGATTAAGAATTTGACATTTTCGGATATTCACATATTTTCGGGTTTTGACAAATTTCTTTGATATATTTTCCGGGCTTCAGGTATTTGTTCATTAAAACTTATGATTTTACATCTCTCTCATTGCAGGAATCCTCTATATATTGGCTTCTCTTTGTTGTCTACCTCGTTGCCAAAGCCATGTGCGTGAAACTAGACATCTCACCAGAATTTCGTAATGGCGCGGTATATGTTTTTTCAAACTTCATTGTGGATTCTAACTAGAATGATTGGTCACAATATATATTCTAAATCAATGACTACGGTTTAACAGCTACCTGAGCTGATCTCTTTATCAACCAAGCTTCTTCCCACGGTCATGAATCTAATGTACTGAGAAACTGGCAGAAGAAGGACAAGCTCCATGACTCCATCTACCAATAGTAACACTCAACAAGCTCAATCCAAGGTTACACAAACGGTGTAAGCAGCAGTATTGGTTCATCTTCATCCAGCTTTTCTTCAACAGAAACAGTTTCCAACAAAGAGAAAAGGAGAAAGGTGGTGAAAATCAATCCATTGACCCCTTTTTGTGTTGATCAGAGGAATTCAGAAGTAAGTTCATATAGAGATTCACTTGTTTTTGTCGCAGGTGCCAGGAGTATAGATGTGGTTCTTCTATGCATTGTACGTTTACAGACACAGGTTTTTACTCATTTGTTTCAAGTATTGATGTAGACAAAACACATGATCACTTGTGCTCTACTGTAATAATATATTGAAACAAACCAAAAAAAAAAAAAAAAAACACCATTTTCATTATTTTTCTAATTAAAAAAATCGGTTCAGTGCTTACATTATTGGTCTTTATGGGCAGCTAAAACTGCAGAATATGAGTAAATAAAGATACAACACACATCTTGAGAAAAATATGGAACTATGGCTCTATCTTGACAAGATCTTCAATAGATTTCCTATATTCCATAATCAAGTCCCTGACCAAAGATGTATTAAGAACACAAAGTAAGAGAAAGATGTGTGTGGGGCAAATAAGAGACAATACTATCGTGTGACAAGTTTGCTATATATATTACCTTCTTTGTTGAAGCAGTTGCTCACTTTCTTCTAAATTCCTCTTTTGTCCATCAACAGTCTATTAAACACACAAAGATTATATCAGACCAAACAGAGAGAAACACACTTCTGTTTCTAATCCAAAAGAAAAGAAACTTAGGTTCATTACCATAGTAGTTTTAGATCCTAGAGATCCTGAAATCGAATTTAACAGCTGTTGACACTTGTCAAAATGACCGTTCAATTCACTCACCTACAGTTCCATACCCAAGACAATTCAACAACCAAGAGGCAAGAACCCTAGACAGAATATTACCTAAAGACAAGAGGACAAACCAGGGCATCAGAGTTCTGATCTCGTGTTCCAGTTTCAACTGCATCTGATAGTTTCTCCACCAACTGCCAATAACAGACATTAGACACACACACAATGATTCCATAAAAACTGGATAATGTGGTTTGCTGCTTACCGGATAGAGATGGAAATGGGAAGCTAAAGACTGGTGCTGCTGCGGAGTCTGAACCGATTGCTGCGGAGTATGCACCAACTGCTGCTGCTGCTGCGGTGTGTGCATCATCGATTGCGGAGTATGAACCACCGTCTGCTGCGGCGGAGGGGACTGCAAAGACGACTGCGGCTGCTGCTGCTGAGGAGAATGTAGCAGACGGTGTTGCTGGTGATGGAACTGCTGCTGTTGAATGAACTGTTGTTGTTGTTGGAATTGCTGGAACTGCATCTCTTGTTGCTGTTGTTGTGGCTGGAACTGCTGTTGGGTTTGTTGTTGCTGTGGATGATGAAACTGTTGTGGCTGTTGTTGCTGGAGGAATAGATGGTCTTGATTGGTGGGTGTACCGAAGTTACCCTGCGCTTGAACGTTGGGGATCATCGACCAATTGCCTCCTCCTGAGAACTGATCCATTCCTCCGATTCTCACTACTTGCCTGGTATTAAACGACGTCGTATTGTTTTTAAATCTTGAACAGTAATAAAAACAGATCTCTGTGAAGCAGAAACATATCTAATACTCTACTTAGAAATCTAGAGAGATACACGATAACAAACTCTACAAGAATCCTTACGATGCAATTAACTCGAAACAGATTGAATACGAGGATTAATCGAAGAGGATAGAGATAGAAGATTCTGCTGCGTACCTGGAAAAATAGGAAACTACGAGTGATGATGATCGCTGAACGTTTTTCCGATGAGAAATTGGGGGAGGTTAAAAACTTAAAATCATCCAACAAAATGGGCCTTTTAAAGGGAGCCCATTACTGGCCCATCTAAAGTAATGATCAAACCCGCCGTGTACGAACGACTACGAGAGCCGATGTGATTCTTCTTCTTCTTCAAAGAGAAGAGAATCTTTGAGTCTTCCATACGCTGAAAATAGGTGAGCGACGATGTTCCTTGTTTGACACTTTCCTGGACTTTGAAATTTGATTATAAAATTGCTAATAGCTCATTTGATTTTCTGATTTGTGATCAGATTGGATTTGAGATTTAAAGGTCTCAAAGATTCCATTTGCAAGGTGCGTTTGAACACTTTCCCTCTCTGTATATTCTATTCCGTTTGCCATCATGCATATTGTTTCTAAGGTGAGTCTTTAAGTTTGGTTCACTTTCATTTTGAAATTGATATAATCAGTTAGATGTTATTGGATAGATGCAGGTGTTCAGTGTTTAGCTTTGATCGTCTCTCAAACTGTTACTAAGACACTATAGAATGTATGCAGATTGTAGAGTAGATTATTTGAGCCACGAAGATGAGGATGTTGAAAGTAGCGACGTGTAACTTGAACCAATGGGCTATGGACTTCGAATGCAACATGAAGAACATCAAGGCTTCCATTGTCCAGGCTAAGGCTGCCGGTGCCGCCATCAGGCTTGGTCCCGAGCTCGAGGTCACTGGTTATGGCTGTGAGGATCACTTCTTGGAGCTAGACACCGTCACTCACGCGTAAACTCTTCTCTTTTCTTCGTTTCCATTACTCACTTTAATGGTTTGATATAGGCATGCCGGTTCGGTTAGTTCGGGTTATTCGGTTTGGGTTATTCAATTCGAGTAGTTCAGTTCGAATACTTTGGTTAGTTCGGTTAAACATAAATCTTACCAAAGTCACCCGAAATAAATTTTGGTTCTGTATTCGGTTAGTTTCGGTTTTATGAAAATCTTACTGAAGTTTTTGATTTCGGTAAGATTTTTGTTTACTTTTGCTAAAATTTTGGATAAATTCGGTTAGTTTGATTTGAAATTTGGTTAGTCCGGTTTGCGTTTTTGGTATGGTTGGGGTATAATTTCTTAAAACCGAAGTACCAATTTCTGCCAAACCAAACCAAACCGAACCGAAAGCCGAACTTTTTTAGAAAACCTACCGAATCGAACCAAACTAACCGAAATTACGGTTCGGTTCAAAATCCCATCCCTACTTTGATACTATTTCTGGAAACACATTTTCTTAATGTTCCTGTGAATATGTTATTTCAGGTGGGATTGTTTAAAGGAATTGCTGCTTGGTGACTGGACGAATGATATATTATGTAGCATAGGAATGCCTGTAATCAAAGGAGCAGAACGGTATAACTGTCAGGTTCTCTGTATGAACAAAAGAATCATCATGATTCGACCAAAGATGTGCCTCGCCAACGATGGAAACTATAGAGAGCTGAGGTGGTTCACGGCTTGGAAGCAGAGAGGAGAGCTCGAGGAGTTTCACCTCCCTATTGAAATCTCAGAGGCCTTGTCACAGGAATCAGTCCCTTTTGGATATGGTTACATCCAGTTTATCGACACGTGAGTTTTGAATATAATGCTGCTATAAACATTCCATGAGAACTTTAATAAAAAAAAAATCAACTATTATACATTTTCTTTATCAGAGCTGTTGCAGCCGAAGTCTGTGAGGAGCTGTTTAGTCCAGTCCCTCCTCATGCTGAGCTTGCGCTGAACGGTGTGGAGGTGTTTATGAATGCGAGTGGGAGTCATCACCAGCTAAGAAAGCTTGATATTCGTTTGAATGCTTTCATGGGGGCTACTCATGCTCGTGGTGGTGTTTATATGTACAGCAATCAACAGGGATGCGATGGTGGCCGCTTATACTACGGTTTGTTCAAAGACCTTAGGATTGAAATATTTGTTTTTTTTTATAGTCTTAGTAGTGATCATCTTGATTCTTGATTTGTTTCGTTTTAACCCAATTGGAAGATGGATGTGCATGCATTGTTGTAAACGGAGATGTTGTAGCTCAAGGCTCACAGTTCTCGTTGAAGGACGTTGAGGTCATCACTTCCCAAGTGGATCTAGATGCGGTTGCTAGTCTTCGCGGATCGATAAGTAGTTTTCAGGAACAAGCAAGTTGTAAAGTGAAAGTATCTTCAGTATACGTGCCCTGTAGGCTGACTCAGTCCTTCAACCTAAAAATGACACTAAGCAGTCCGAAGAAGGTTCTCTATCCTCCTCTGCTTCCTATATACGTTTTAAGTGAATGTTCTAAAAGTTTCCAAATCTAATACTTGTTCGTATGTAGATTATGTACCACTTTCCACAAGAAGAAATAGCCTTTGGTCCTGCTTGCTGGCTATGGGACTATTTGAGAAGAAGCGGCGCTTCAGGGTTCTTGCTTC